>NW_024427901.1:0-52919 GCF_017562075.2 Anopheles merus
TTATGGCCATTTGAAGGAATGTCCAACTTTCCCATCCATCCATATGGCCATGGTTGAAATTTTTGACGAAAATGCAAGGTCAACCATTATCGTTCTTATATCATTGAGCTTCTTGAATAACCAAACCAAATCCCTGGAACACAATAAGAAGGATCTTGGCGATGAAAAAGTCTCAAATTGTTCAAGTGCACTTATACGCATGCTAAATTGATAGGTTTTCCCTTTAAAATGCATTCAGAGCCCCTTTACAAGACATATCCGTGAGTTTAATCGGTAGAACCCATGTGCGGCTTTAGAAGACCGCTTTCAATACCTTTCCAAAACTGTCTTAATCGTCTCGCTAGGACACATGGTTACGAAGTTATGGCCATTTGAAGAATTTCCAACTTTCCCATCCATCCATATGGCCATGGTTGAAATTTTGACGAAAATGCAAGGTCACCCATTATCGTTCTTATATCATTGAGAGCTTCTTGAATAACCAACCAAAGCCCTGGAACACAATAATAAGGATCTTGGCGATGAAAAGTCTCAAAATGGTCATAGTGCACTATATACGCATGCTAACATTGATAGTTTTTCCCCGAGTAAAATGCATTCAGAGCCCATTTACAAGACTATACCGTGAGTTTATCGTAGAAACCCATGTGCGGCTTTAGAAGACCGCTTCAATCCCTTTCCAAAACTGTCTTAATCGTCCTCGCTAGGACACATGGTTACGAGTTATGGCCATTTGAAGGAATGTCCAACTTCCCCTCCATCCATATGGCCATGGTTGAAATTTTGACGAAAATGCAAGTCAACCATTATCGTTCTTATATCATTGAGCTTCTTGAATAACCAACCAAAGCCCTGGAACACAATAATAAGGATCTTGGCGATGAAAAAGTCTCAAAATGGGTCTAGGCACTATATACCCTTGCTAAAATTGATAGGTTTTCCCCGAGTAAATGCATTCAGAGCCATTTTACAAGACTATCCGTGAGTTTAATCGTAGAACCCATGTGCGGCTTTAGAAGACCGCTTCAATACCTTTCCAAAACTGTCTTAATCGTCTCGCTAGGACACATGGTTACGAAGTTATGGCCATTTGAAGGAAGGTCCAACTTTCCCCTCCATCCATATGGCCATGGTTGAAATTTTGACGAAAATGCAAGGTCACCCTTATCGTTCTTATATCATTGAGGCTTCTTGAATAACCAAACCAAAGCCCTGGAACACAATATAATGATCTTGGCGATGAAAAAGTCTCAAAATTGGTCATAGTGCACTATATACGCATGCTAAAATTAGGGTTTTTCCCGAGTAAAATGCATTCAGAGCCATTTACAAGACTAATCCCGTGAGTTTAATCGTAGAACCCATGTGCGGCTTTAGAAGACCGCTTTCAATACCTTTCCAAAACTGTCTTAAAATCGTCTCGCTAGGACACATGGTTTACGAAGTTATGGCCATTGAAGGAATGTCCACTTTCCATCCATCCATAGGCCATGTTTGAAATTTTGACGAAAATGCAAGTCAACCATTATCGTTTCGTATATCATTGAGGCTTCTTGAATAACCAAACCAAGCCCCTGGAACACAATAATAAGGATCTTGGCGATGAAAAAGTCTCAAAATGGGTCATAGTGCACTATAACGCATGCTAAAATTGATAGGTTTTCCCGAGTAAAATGCATTCAGAAGCCCATTTACACGACTATCCGTGAGTTAATCGTAGAACCCATGTGCGGCTTTAGAATACCGCTTCAATACCTTTCCAAAACTGTCCTTAATCGTCTCGGCTAGGACACAATGGTTTACGAAATTATGGCCATTTGAAGGAAGTCCAACTTTCCCATCCCTCCATATGGCCATGGTTGAAATTTTTTGACGAAAATGCAGGTCAACCATTATCGTTCTTATATCATTGAGGCTTCTTGAATAACCAAACCAAGCCCTGGACACAATATAAGGATCTTGGCGATGAAAAGTCTCAAAATGTGTCATAGTGCACTATATACGCATGCTAAAATTGATAGGTTTTCCCGAGTAAAATGCATTCAGACCCATTTACAAGACTATCCGTGAGTTTAATCGTAGAACCCATGTTCGGCTTTAGAAGACCGCTTCAATACCTTTCCAAAACTGTCTTATCGTCGCGCTAGGACACATGGTTACGAAGTTATGGCCATTTGAAGGAATGTCCAACTTTCCCCTCCATCCATATGGCCATGGTTGAAATTTTGACGAAAATGCAAGGTCAACCATTATCGTTCTTATATTATTGAGGCTTCTTGAATAACCAAACCCAAGCCCTGGGACACAATAATAAGGATCTTGGCGATGAAAAAGTCTCAAAATGGTCAAGTGGCACTATATACGCATGCTAAATTGATAGGTTTTCCCGGTAAAATGCATTCAGAGCCCATTTACAAGACTATCCGTGAGTTTAATCGTAGAACCCATGTGCGGCTTTAGAAGACCGCTTCAATACCTTTCCAAAACTGTCTTAAATCGTCTCGCTAGGACACATGGTTACGAAGTTATGGCCATTTGAAATGAATGTCCAACTTTCCCCTCCATCCATATGGCCATGGTTGAAAATTTTGACGAAAATGCAAGGGTCAACCATTATCGTTCTTATATCATTGAGGCTTCTTGAATAACCACACCAAAGCCCTGGAACACAATAATAAGGATCTTGGCGATGAAAAAGTCTCAAAATTGGTCATAGTGCACTATATACGCATGCTAAAATTGATAGGTTTTTCCCGAGTAAAATGCATTCAGACCCCATTTACAAGACTATCCGTGAGTTTAAATCGTAGAACCCATGTGCGGCTTTAGAAGACCGCTTCATAACCTTTCCAAAACTGTCTTAATCGTCTCGCTAGAACATGGTTACGAAGTTATGGCCATTTGAAGGAATGTCCAACTTTCCCATCCATCCATATGGCCATGGTTGAAATTTTTGACGATGCAAGGTCAACCTTATCGTTCTTATATCATTGAGGCTTCTTGAATAACCAAACCAAAGCCCTGGAACACAATAATAAGGATCTTGGCGATGAAAAAGTCTCAAAATGGGTCATAGTGCACTATATACGCATGCTAAAATTGATAGGTTTCCCCGAGTAAAATTGCATTCATACCCATTTACAAGACTATCCGTGAGTTTAAATCGTAGAACCCATGTGCGGCTTTAGAAGACCGCTTCAATACCTTTCCAAACTGGCTTAACGTCTCGCTAGACACATGGTTACGAAGTTATGGCCATTTTAAAGAATGTCCCAACTTTCCCATCCATCCATATGGCCATGGTTGAAATTTTGACGAAAATGCAAGGTCAACCATTATCGTTCTTATATCATTGAGGCTTCTTGAATAACAAACCAAGCCCTGGAACACAATAATAAGGATCTTGGCGTGAAAAAGTTCTCAAATGGGTCATAGTGCACTATATACGCATGCTAAATTGATAGGTTTTCCCGAGTAAAATGCATTCAGAGGCCATTTACAAGACTATCCCGTGAGTTTACATCGTAAACCCATGTGCGGCTTTAAAGACGCTTCAAATACCTTTCCAAAACTGTCTTAATCGTCTCGCTAGACACAGGTTAGAAGTTATGGCCCTTTGAAGGATGTCCAACTTTCCCATCCATCCATATGGCCTGGTTGAAATTTTTGACGAAAATGCAAGGTCAACCATTATCGTTTCTTATATTTTGAGGCTTCTTGAATAACCCAACCAAAGCCCTGGAACCCAATAATAGGATCTTGGCGATGAAAAAGTCTCAAAAATGGGTCATAGTGGGCACTATATACGCATGCTAAATTGATAGGTTTTCCCGAGTAAAATGCATTCAGAGCCCATTTACCACAGACTACCCGTGAGTTTAATCGTAGAACCCATGTGCGGCTTTAAAAGACCGCTTCAATAATACCTTTCCAACTGTCTTAATCGTCTCGCTAGGACACATGGTTACGAAGTTATGGCCATTTGAAGGAATGTCCAACTTTCCCATCCTCCATATGGCCATGGGTTGAATTTTGACGAAAATGCAAGGTCAACCATTATCGTTCTTATATCATTGAGGCTTCTTGAATAACCAAACCAAAGCCCTGTAACACAATATAAGGATCTTGGCGATGAAAAAGTCTCAAAATGGGTCATAGTGCACTATATCGCATGCTAAAAATTGATAGGTTTTCCGAGTAAAATGCATTCAGAGCCCATTTACAAGACTATCCTTGAGTTTATCGTAGAACCCATGTGCGGCTTTAAAAACCGCTTCAATACCTTTCCAAACTGTCTTAATCTCGTCTCGCTAGGACACATGGTTACGAAGTTATGGCCATTGAAGGAATGTCCAACTTTCCCCTCCATCCATATGGCCATGGTTGAAATTTTGACGAAAATGCAAGGTCAACCATTATCGTTCTTATATCATTGAGGCTTCTTGAATAACCAAACCAAAGCCCTGGAAACAATAATAAGGATCTTGGCGATGAAACTTCTCAAAATGGGTCATAGTGCACTATATACGCATGCTAAAATTGATAGGTTTTCCCGAGTAAAATGCATTCAGAGCCCATTTACAAGACTATCCGTGAGTTTAATCGTAGAACCCATGTGCGGCTTTAGAAGACCGCTTCAATACCTTTCCAAAACTGTCTTAATCGTCTCGCTAGGACACATGGTTACGAAGTTATGGCCATTTGAAGGAATGTCCAACTTTCCCATCCATCCATATGGCCATGGTTGAAATTTTGACGAAAATGCAAGGTCAACCATTATCGTTCTTATATCATTGAGGCTTCTTGAATAACCAAACCAAAGCCCTGGAACACAATAATAAGGATCTTGGCGATGAAAAAGTCTCAAAATGGGTCATAGTGCACTATATACGCATGCTAAAATTGATAGGTTTTCCCGAGTAAAATGCATTCAGAGCCCATTTACAAGACTATCCGTGAGTTTAATCGTAGAACCCATGTGCGGCTTTAGAAGACCGCTTCAATACCTTTCCAAAACTGTCTTAATCGTCTCGCTAGGACATGGTTACGAAGTTATGGCCATTTGAAGGAATGTCCAACTTTCCCATCCATCCATATGCCCATGGTTGAAATTTTGACGAAAATGCAAGGTCAACCATTATCGTTCTTATATCATTGAGGCTTCTTGAATAACCAAACCAAAGCCCTGGAACACAATAATAAGGATCTTGGCGATGAAAAAGTCTCAAAATGGGTCATAGTGCACTATATACGCATGCTAAAATTGATAGGTTTTCCCGAGTAAAATGCATTCAGAGCCCATTTACAAGACTATCCGTGAGTTTAATCGTAGAACCCATGTGCGGCTTTAGAAGACCGCTTCAATACCTTTCCAAAACTGTCTTAATCGTCTCGCTAGGACACATGGTTACGAAGTTATGGCCATTTGAAGGAATGTCCAACTTTCCCTCCATCCATATGGCCATGGTTGAAATTTTGACGAAAATGCAAGGTCAACCATTATCGTTCTTATATCATTGAGGCTTCTTGAATAACCAAACCAAAGCCCTGGAACACAATAATAAGGATCTTGGCGATGAAAAAGTCTCAAAATGGGTCATAGTGCACTATATACGCATGCTAAAATTGATAGGTTTTCCCGAGTAAAATGCATTCAGAGCCCATTTACAAGACTATCCGTGAGTTTAATCGTAGAACCCATGTGCGGCTTTAGAAGACCGCTTCAATACCTTTCCAAAACTGTCTTAATCGTCTCGCTAGGACACATGGTTACGAAGTTATGGCCATTTGAAGGAATGTCCAACTTTCCCATCCATCCATATGGCCATGGTTGAAATTTTGACGAAAATGCAAGGTCAACCATTATCGTTCTTATATCATTGAGGCTTCTTGAATAACCAAACCAAAGCCCTGGAACACAATAATAAGGATCTTGGCGATGAAAAAGTCTCAAAATGGGTCATAGTGCACTATATACGCATGCTAAAATTGATAGGTTTTCCCGAGTAAAATGCATTCAGAGCCCATTTACAAGACTATCCGTGAGTTTAATCGTAGAACCCATGTGCGGCTTTAGAAGACCGCTTCAATACCTTTCCAAAACTGTCTTAATCGTCTCGCTAGGACACATGGTTACGAAGTTATGGCCATTTGAAGGAATGTCCAACTTTCCCATCCATCCATATGGCCATGGTTGAAATTTTGACGAAAATGCAAGGTCAACCATTATCGTTCTTATATCATTGAGGCTTCTTGAATAACCAAACCAAAGCCCTGGAACACAATAATAAGGATCTTGGCGATGAAAAAGTCTCAAAATGGGTCATAGTGCACTATATACGCATGCTAAAATTGATAGGTTTTCCCGAGTAAAATGCATTCAGAGCCCATTTACAAGACTATCCGTGAGTTTAATCGTAGAACCCATGTGCGGCTTTAGAAGACCGCTTCAATACCTTTCCAAAACTGTCTTAATCGTCTCGCTAGGACACATGGTTACGAAGTTATGGCCATTTGAAGGAATGTCCAACTTTCCCATCCATCCATATGGCCATGGTTGAAATTTTGACGAAAATGCAAGGTCAACCATTATCGTTCTTATATCATTGAGGCTTCTTGAATAACCAAACCAAAGCCCTGGAACACAATAATAAGGATCTTGGCGATGAAAAAGTCTCAAAATGGGTCATAGTGCACTATATACGCATGCTAAAATTGATAGGTTTTCCCGAGTAAAATGCATTCAGAGCCCATTTACAAGACTATCCGTGAGTTTAATCGTAGAACCCATGTGCGGCTTTAGAAGACCGCTTCAATACCTTTCCAAAACTGTCTTAATCGTCTCGCTAGGACACATGGTTACGAAGTTATGGCCATTTGAAGGAATGTCCAACTTTCCCATCCATCCATATGG
The DNA here is from genome assembly GCF_017562075.2 of Anopheles merus. NCBI lineage: Eukaryota > Metazoa > Arthropoda > Insecta > Diptera > Culicidae > Anopheles > Anopheles merus. The sequence goes on from NW_024427901.1 coordinate 6,914, forward strand.
CCATGGTTGAAATTTTGACGAAAATGCAAGGTCAACCATTATCGTTCTTATATCATTGAGGCTTCTTGAATAACCAAACCAAAGCCCTGGAACACAATAATAAGGATCTTGGCGATGAAAAAGTCTCAAAATGGGTCATAGTGCACTATATACGCATGCTAAAATTGATAGGTTTTCCCGAGTAAAATGCATTCAGAGCCCATTTACAAGACTATCCGTGAGTTTAATCGTAGAACCCATGTGCGGCTTTAGAAGACCGCTTCAATACCTTTCCAAAACTGTCTTAATCGTCTCGCTAGGACACATGGTTACGAAGTTATGGCCATTTGAAGGAATGTCCAACTTTCCCATCCATCCATATGGCCATGGTTGAAATTTTGACGAAAATGCAAGGTCAACCATTATCGTTCTTATATCATTGAGGCTTCTTGAATAACCAAACCAAAGCCCTGGAACACAATAATAAGGATCTTGGCGATGAAAAAGTCTCAAAATGGGTCATAGTGCACTATATACGCATGCTAAAATTGATAGGTTTTCCCGAGTAAAATGCATTCAGAGCCCATTTACAAGACTATCCGTGAGTTTAATCGTAGAACCCATGTGCGGCTTTAGAAGACCGCTTCAATACCTTTCCAAAACTGTCTTAATCGTCTCGCTAGGACACATGGTTACGAAGTTATGGCCATTTGAAGGAATGTCCAACTTTCCCATCCATCCATATGGCCATGGTTGAAATTTTGACGAAAATGCAAGGTCAACCATTATCGTTCTTATATCATTGAGGCTTCTTGAATAACCAAACCAAAGCCCTGGAACACAATAATAAGGATCTTGGCGATGAAAAAGTCTCAAAATGGGTCATAGTGCACTATATACGCATGCTAAAATTGATAGGTTTTCCCGAGTAAAATGCATTCAGAGCCCATTTACAAGACTATCCGTGAGTTTAATCGTAGAACCCATGTGCGGCTTTAGAAGACCGCTTCAATACCTTTCCAAAACTGTCTTAATCGTCTCGCTAGGACACATGGTTACGAAGTTATGGCCATTTGAAGGAATGTCCAACTTTCCCATCCATCCATATGGCCATGGTTGAAATTTTGACGAAAATGCAAGGTCAACCATTATCGTTCTTATATCATTGAGGCTTCTTGAATAACCAAACCAAAGCCCTGGAACACAATAATAAGGATCTTGGCGATGAAAAAGTCTCAAAATGGGTCATAGTGCACTATATACGCATGCTAAAATTGATAGGTTTTCCCGAGTAAAATGCATTCAGAGCCCATTTACAAGACTATCCGTGAGTTTAATCGTAGAACCCATGTGCGGCTTTAGAAGACCGCTTCAATACCTTTCCAAAACTGTCTTAATCGTCTCGCTAGGACACATGGTTACGAAGTTATGGCCATTTGAAGGAATGTCCAACTTTCCCATCCATCCATATGGCCATGGTTGAAATTTTGACGAAAATGCAAGGTCAACCATTATCGTTCTTATATCATTGAGGCTTCTTGAATAACCAAACCAAAGCCCTGGAACACAATAATAAGGATCTTGGCGATGAAAAAGTCTCAAAATGGGTCATAGTGCACTATATACGCATGCTAAAATTGATAGGTTTTCCCGAGTAAAATGCATTCAGAGCCCATTTACAAGACTATCCGTGAGTTTAATCGTAGAACCCATGTGCGGCTTTAGAAGACCGCTTCAATACCTTTCCAAAACTGTCTTAATCGTCTCGCTAGGACACATGGTTACGAAGTTATGGCCATTTGAAGGAATGTCCAACTTTCCCATCCATCCATATGGCCATGGTTGAAATTTTGACGAAAATGCAAGGTCAACCATTATCGTTCTTATATCATTGAGGCTTCTTGAATAACCAAACCAAAGCCCTGGAACACAATAATAAGGATCTTGGCGATGAAAAAGTCTCAAAATGGGTCATAGTGCACTATATACGCATGCTAAAATTGATAGGTTTTCCCGAGTAAAATGCATTCAGAGCCCATTTACAAGACTATCCGTGAGTTTAATCGTAGAACCCATGTGCGGCTTTAGAAGACCGCTTCAATACCTTTCCAAAACTGTCTTAATCGTCTCGCTAGGACACATGGTTACGAAGTTATGGCCATTTGAAGGAATGTCCAACTTTCCCATCCATCCATATGGCCATGGTTGAAATTTTGACGAAAATGCAAGGTCAACCATTATCGTTCTTATATCATTGAGGCTTCTTGAATAACCAAACCAAAGCCCTGGAACACAATAATAAGGATCTTGGCGATGAAAAAGTCTCAAAATGGGTCATAGTGCACTATATACGCATGCTAAAATTGATAGGTTTTCCCGAGTAAAATGCATTCAGAGCCCATTTACAAGACTATCCGTGAGTTTAATCGTAGAACCCATGTGCGGCTTTAGAAGACCGCTTCAATACCTTTCCAAAACTGTCTTAATCGTCTCGCTAGGACACATGGTTACGAAGTTATGGCCATTTGAAGGAATGTCCAACTTTCCCATCCATCCATATGGCCATGGTTGAAATTTTGACGAAAATGCAAGGTCAACCATTATCGTTCTTATATCATTGAGGCTTCTTGAATAACCAAACCAAAGCCCTGGAACACAATAATAAGGATCTTGGCGATGAAAAAGTCTCAAAATGGGTCATAGTGCACTATATACGCATGCTAAAATTGATAGGTTTTCCCGAGTAAAATGCATTCAGAGCCCATTTACAAGACTATCCGTGAGTTTAATCGTAGAACCCATGTGCGGCTTTAGAAGACCGCTTCAATACCTTTCCAAAACTGTCTTAATCGTCTCGCTAGGACACATGGTTACGAAGTTATGGCCATTTGAAGGAATGTCCAACTTTCCCATCCATCCATATGGCCATGGTTGAAATTTTGACGAAAATGCAAGGTCAACCATTATCGTTCTTATATCATTGAGGCTTCTTGAATAACCAAACCAAAGCCCTGGAACACAATAATAAGGATCTTGGCGATGAAAAAGTCTCAAAATGGGTCATAGTGCACTATATACGCATGCTAAAATTGATAGGTTTTCCCGAGTAAAATGCATTCAGAGCCCATTTACAAGACTATCCGTGAGTTTAATCGTAGAACCCATGTGCGGCTTTAGAAGACCGCTTCAATACCTTTCCAAAACTGTCTTAATCGTCTCGCTAGGACACATGGTTACGAAGTTATGGCCATTTGAAGGAATGTCCAACTTTCCCATCCATCCATATGGCCATGGTTGAAATTTTGACGAAAATGCAAGGTCAACCATTATCGTTCTTATATCATTGAGGCTTCTTGAATAACCAAACCAAAGCCCTGGAACACAATAATAAGGATCTTGGCGATGAAAAAGTCTCAAAATGGGTCATAGTGCACTATATACGCATGCTAAAATTGATAGGTTTTCCCGAGTAAAATGCATTCAGAGCCCATTTACAAGACTATCCGTGAGTTTAATCGTAGAACCCATGTGCGGCTTTAGAAGACCGCTTCAATACCTTTCCAAAACTGTCTTAATCGTCTCGCTAGGACACATGGTTACGAAGTTATGGCCATTTGAAGGAATGTCCAACTTTCCCATCCATCCATATGGCCATGGTTGAAATTTTGACGAAAATGCAAGGTCAACCATTATCGTTCTTATATCATTGAGGCTTCTTGAATAACCAAACCAAAGCCCTGGAACACAATAATAAGGATCTTGGCGATGAAAAAGTCTCAAAATGGGTCATAGTGCACTATATACGCATGCTAAAATTGATAGGTTTTCCCGAGTAAAATGCATTCAGAGCCCATTTACAAGACTATCCGTGAGTTTAATCGTAGAACCCATGTGCGGCTTTAGAAGACCGCTTCAATACCTTTCCAAAACTGTCTTAATCGTCTCGCTAGGACACATGGTTACGAAGTTATGGCCATTTGAAGGAATGTCCAACTTTCCCATCCATCCATATGGCCATGGTTGAAATTTTGACGAAAATGCAAGGTCAACCATTATCGTTCTTATATCATTGAGGCTTCTTGAATAACCAAACCAAAGCCCTGGAACACAATAATAAGGATCTTGGCGATGAAAAAGTCTCAAAATGGGTCATAGTGCACTATATACGCATGCTAAAATTGATAGGTTTTCCCGAGTAAAATGCATTCAGAGCCCATTTACAAGACTATCCGTGAGTTTAATCGTAGAACCCATGTGCGGCTTTAGAAGACCGCTTCAATACCTTTCCAAAACTGTCTTAATCGTCTCGCTAGGACACATGGTTACGAAGTTATGGCCATTTGAAGGAATGTCCAACTTTCCCATCCATCCATATGGCCATGGTTGAAATTTTGACGAAAATGCAAGGTCAACCATTATCGTTCTTATATCATTGAGGCTTCTTGAATAACCAAACCAAAGCCCTGGAACACAATAATAAGGATCTTGGCGATGAAAAAGTCTCAAAATGGGTCATAGTGCACTATATACGCATGCTAAAATTGATAGGTTTTCCCGAGTAAAATGCATTCAGAGCCCATTTACAAGACTATCCGTGAGTTTAATCGTAGAACCCATGTGCGGCTTTAGAAGACCGCTTCAATACCTTTCCAAAACTGTCTTAATCGTCTCGCTAGGACACATGGTTACGAAGTTATGGCCATTTGAAGGAATGTCCAACTTTCCCATCCATCCATATGGCCATGGTTGAAATTTTGACGAAAATGCAAGGTCAACCATTATCGTTCTTATATCATTGAGGCTTCTTGAATAACCAAACCAAAGCCCTGGAACACAATAATAAGGATCTTGGCGATGAAAAAGTCTCAAAATGGGTCATAGTGCACTATATACGCATGCTAAAATTGATAGGTTTTCCCGAGTAAAATGCATTCAGAGCCCATTTACAAGACTATCCGTGAGTTTAATCGTAGAACCCATGTGCGGCTTTAGAAGACCGCTTCAATACCTTTCCAAAACTGTCTTAATCGTCTCGCTAGGACACATGGTTACGAAGTTATGGCCATTTGAAGGAATGTCCAACTTTCCCATCCATCCATATGGCCATGGTTGAAATTTTGACGAAAATGCAAGGTCAACCATTATCGTTCTTATATCATTGAGGCTTCTTGAATAACCAAACCAAAGCCCTGGAACACAATAATAAGGATCTTGGCGATGAAAAAGTCTCAAAATGGGTCATAGTGCACTATATACGCATGCTAAAATTGATAGGTTTTCCCGAGTAAAATGCATTCAGAGCCCATTTACAAGACTATCCGTGAGTTTAATCGTAGAACCCATGTGCGGCTTTAGAAGACCGCTTCAATACCTTTCCAAAACTGTCTTAATCGTCTCGCTAGGACACATGGTTACGAAGTTATGGCCATTTGAAGGAATGTCCAACTTTCCCATCCATCCATATGGCCATGGTTGAAATTTTGACGAAAATGCAAGGTCAACCATTATCGTTCTTATATCATTGAGGCTTCTTGAATAACCAAACCAAAGCCCTGGAACACAATAATAAGGATCTTGGCGATGAAAAAGTCTCAAAATGGGTCATAGTGCACTATATACGCATGCTAAAATTGATAGGTTTTCCCGAGTAAAATGCATTCAGAGCCCATTTACAAGACTATCCGTGAGTTTAATCGTAGAACCCATGTGCGGCTTTAGAAGACCGCTTCAATACCTTTCCAAAACTGTCTTAATCGTCTCGCTAGGACACATGGTTACGAAGTTATGGCCATTTGAAGGAATGTCCAACTTTCCCATCCATCCATATGGCCATGGTTGAAATTTTGACGAAAATGCAAGGTCAACCATTATCGTTCTTATATCATTGAGGCTTCTTGAATAACCAAACCAAAGCCCTGGAACACAATAATAAGGATCTTGGCGATGAAAAAGTCTCAAAATGGGTCATAGTGCACTATATACGCATGCTAAAATTGATAGGTTTTCCCGAGTAAAATGCATTCAGAGCCCATTTACAAGACTATCCGTGAGTTTAATCGTAGAACCCATGTGCGGCTTTAGAAGACCGCTTCAATACCTTTCCAAAACTGTCTTAATCGTCTCGCTAGGACACATGGTTACGAAGTTATGGCCATTTGAAGGAATGTCCAACTTTCCCATCCATCCATATGGCCATGGTTGAAATTTTGACGAAAATGCAAGGTCAACCATTATCGTTCTTATATCATTGAGGCTTCTTGAATAACCAAACCAAAGCCCTGGAACACAATAATAAGGATCTTGGCGATGAAAAAGTCTCAAAATGGGTCATAGTGCACTATATACGCATGCTAAAATTGATAGGTTTTCCCGAGTAAAATGCATTCAGAGCCCATTTACAAGACTATCCGTGAGTTTAATCGTAGAACCCATGTGCGGCTTTAGAAGACCGCTTCAATACCTTTCCAAAACTGTCTTAATCGTCTCGCTAGGACACATGGTTACGAAGTTATGGCCATTTGAAGGAATGTCCAACTTTCCCATCCATCCATATGGCCATGGTTGAAATTTTGACGAAAATGCAAGGTCAACCATTATCGTTCTTATATCATTGAGGCTTCTTGAATAACCAAACCAAAGCCCTGGAACACAATAATAAGGATCTTGGCGATGAAAAAGTCTCAAAATGGGTCATAGTGCACTATATACGCATGCTAAAATTGATAGGTTTTCCCGAGTAAAATGCATTCAGAGCCCATTTACAAGACTATCCGTGAGTTTAATCGTAGAACCCATGTGCGGCTTTAGAAGACCGCTTCAATACCTTTCCAAAACTGTCTTAATCGTCTCGCTAGGACACATGGTTACGAAGTTATGGCCATTTGAAGGAATGTCCAACTTTCCCATCCATCCATATGGCCATGGTTGAAATTTTGACGAAAATGCAAGGTCAACCATTATCGTTCTTATATCATTGAGGCTTCTTGAATAACCAAACCAAAGCCCTGGAACACAATAATAAGGATCTTGGCGATGAAAAAGTCTCAAAATGGGTCATAGTGCACTATATACGCATGCTAAAATTGATAGGTTTTCCCGAGTAAAATGCATTCAGAGCCCATTTACAAGACTATCCGTGAGTTTAATCGTAGAACCCATGTGCGGCTTTAGAAGACCGCTTCAATACCTTTCCAAAACTGTCTTAATCGTCTCGCTAGGACACATGGTTACGAAGTTATGGCCATTTGAAGGAATGTCCAACTTTCCCATCCATCCATATGGCCATGGTTGAAATTTTGACGAAAATGCAAGGTCAACCATTATCGTTCTTATATCATTGAGGCTTCTTGAATAACCAAACCAAAGCCCTGGAACACAATAATAAGGATCTTGGCGATGAAAAAGTCTCAAAATGGGTCATAGTGCACTATATACGCATGCTAAAATTGATAGGTTTTCCCGAGTAAAATGCATTCAGAGCCCATTTACAAGACTATCCGTGAGTTTAATCGTAGAACCCATGTGCGGCTTTAGAAGACCGCTTCAATACCTTTCCAAAACTGTCTTAATCGTCTCGCTAGGACACATGGTTACGAAGTTATGGCCATTTGAAGGAATGTCCAACTTTCCCATCCATCCATATGGCCATGGTTGAAATTTTGACGAAAATGCAAGGTCAACCATTATCGTTCTTATATCATTGAGGCTTCTTGAATAACCAAACCAAAGCCCTGGAACACAATAATAAGGATCTTGGCGATGAAAAAGTCTCAAAATGGGTCATAGTGCACTATATACGCATGCTAAAATTGATAGGTTTTCCCGAGTAAAATGCATTCAGAGCCCATTTACAAGACTATCCGTGAGTTTAATCGTAGAACCCATGTGCGGCTTTAGAAGACCGCTTCAATACCTTTCCAAAACTGTCTTAATCGTCTCGCTAGGACACATGGTTACGAAGTTATGGCCATTTGAAGGAATGTCCAACTTTCCCATCCATCCATATGGCCATGGTTGAAATTTTGACGAAAATGCAAGGTCAACCATTATCGTTCTTATATCATTGAGGCTTCTTGAATAACCAAACCAAAGCCCTGGAACACAATAATAAGGATCTTGGCGATGAAAAAGTCTCAAAATGGGTCATAGTGCACTATATACGCATGCTAAAATTGATAGGTTTTCCCGAGTAAAATGCATTCAGAGCCCATTTACAAGACTATCCGTGAGTTTAATCGTAGAACCCATGTGCGGCTTTAGAAGACCGCTTCAATACCTTTCCAAAACTGTCTTAATCGTCTCGCTAGGACACATGGTTACGAAGTTATGGCCATTTGAAGGAATGTCCAACTTTCCCATCCATCCATATGGCCATGGTTGAAATTTTGACGAAAATGCAAGGTCAACCATTATCGTTCTTATATCATTGAGGCTTCTTGAATAACCAAACCAAAGCCCTGGAACACAATAATAAGGATCTTGGCGATGAAAAAGTCTCAAAATGGGTCATAGTGCACTATATACGCATGCTAAAATTGATAGGTTTTCCCGAGTAAAATGCATTCAGAGCCCATTTACAAGACTATCCGTGAGTTTAATCGTAGAACCCATGTGCGGCTTTAGAAGACCGCTTCAATACCTTTCCAAAACTGTCTTAATCGTCTCGCTAGGACACATGGTTACGAAGTTATGGCCATTTGAAGGAATGTCCAACTTTCCCATCCATCCATATGGCCATGGTTGAAATTTTGACGAAAATGCAAGGTCAACCATTATCGTTCTTATATCATTGAGGCTTCTTGAATAACCAAACCAAAGCCCTGGAACACAATAATAAGGATCTTGGCGATGAAAAAGTCTCAAAATGGGTCATAGTGCACTATATACGCATGCTAAAATTGATAGGTTTTCCCGAGTAAAATGCATTCAGAGCCCATTTACAAGACTATCCGTGAGTTTAATCGTAGAACCCATGTGCGGCTTTAGAAGACCGCTTCAATACCTTTCCAAAACTGTCTTAATCGTCTCGCTAGGACACATGGTTACGAAGTTATGGCCATTTGAAGGAATGTCCAACTTTCCCATCCATCCATATGGCCATGGTTGAAATTTTGACGAAAATGCAAGGTCAACCATTATCGTTCTTATATCATTGAGGCTTCTTGAATAACCAAACCAAAGCCCTGGAACACAATAATAAGGATCTTGGCGATGAAAAAGTCTCAAAATGGGTCATAGTGCACTATATACGCATGCTAAAATTGATAGGTTTTCCCGAGTAAAATGCATTCAGAGCCCATTTACAAGACTATCCGTGAGTTTAATCGTAGAACCCATGTGCGGCTTTAGAAGACCGCTTCAATACCTTTCCAAAACTGTCTTAATCGTCTCGCTAGGACACATGGTTACGAAGTTATGGCCATTTGAAGGAATGTCCAACTTTCCCATCCATCCATATGGCCATGGTTGAAATTTTGACGAAAATGCAAGGTCAACCATTATCGTTCTTATATCATTGAGGCTTCTTGAATAACCAAACCAAAGCCCTGGAACACAATAATAAGGATCTTGGCGATGAAAAAGTCTCAAAATGGGTCATAGTGCACTATATACGCATGCTAAAATTGATAGGTTTTCCCGAGTAAAATGCATTCAGAGCCCATTTACAAGACTATCCGTGAGTTTAATCGTAGAACCCATGTGCGGCTTTAGAAGACCGCTTCAATACCTTTCCAAAACTGTCTTAATCGTCTCGCTAGGACACATGGTTACGAAGTTATGGCCATTTGAAGGAATGTCCAACTTTCCCATCCATCCATATGGCCATGGTTGAAATTTTGACGAAAATGCAAGGTCAACCATTATCGTTCTTATATCATTGAGGCTTCTTGAATAACCAAACCAAAGCCCTGGAACACAATAATAAGGATCTTGGCGATGAAAAAGTCTCAAAATGGGTCATAGTGCACTATATACGCATGCTAAAATTGATAGGTTTTCCCGAGTAAAATGCATTCAGAGCCCATTTACAAGACTATCCGTGAGTTTAATCGTAGAACCCATGTGCGGCTTTAGAAGACCGCTTCAATACCTTTCCAAAACTGTCTTAATCGTCTCGCTAGGACACATGGTTACGAAGTTATGGCCATTTGAAGGAATGTCCAACTTTCCCATCCATCCATATGGCCATGGTTGAAATTTTGACGAAAATGCAAGGTCAACCATTATCGTTCTTATATCATTGAGGCTTCTTGAATAACCAAACCAAAGCCCTGGAACACAATAATAAGGATCTTGGCGATGAAAAAGTCTCAAAATGGGTCATAGTGCACTATATACGCATGCTAAAATTGATAGGTTTTCCCGAGTAAAATGCATTCAGAGCCCATTTACAAGACTATCCGTGAGTTTAATCGTAGAACCCATGTGCGGCTTTAGAAGACCGCTTCAATACCTTTCCAAAACTGTCTTAATCGTCTCGCTAGGACACATGGTTACGAAGTTATGGCCATTTGAAGGAATGTCCAACTTTCCCATCCATCCATATGGCCATGGTTGAAATTTTGACGAAAATGCAAGGTCAACCATTATCGTTCTTATATCATTGAGGCTTCTTGAATAACCAAACCAAAGCCCTGGAACACAATAATAAGGATCTTGGCGATGAAAAAGTCTCAAAATGGGTCATAGTGCACTATATACGCATGCTAAAATTGATAGGTTTTCCCGAGTAAAATGCATTCAGAGCCCATTTACAAGACTATCCGTGAGTTTAATCGTAGAACCCATGTGCGGCTTTAGAAGACCGCTTCAATACCTTTCCAAAACTGTCTTAATCGTCTCGCTAGGACACATGGTTACGAAGTTATGGCCATTTGAAGGAATGTCCAACTTTCCCATCCATCCATATGGCCATGGTTGAAATTTTGACGAAAATGCAAGGTCAACCATTATCGTTCTTATATCATTGAGGCTTCTTGAATAACCAAACCAAAGCCCTGGAACACAATAATAAGGATCTTGGCGATGAAAAAGTCTCAAAATGGGTCATAGTGCACTATATACGCATGCTAAAATTGATAGGTTTTCCCGAGTAAAATGCATTCAGAGCCCATTTACAAGACTATCCGTGAGTTTAATCGTAGAACCCATGTGCGGCTTTAGAAGACCGCTTCAATACCTTTCCAAAACTGTCTTAATCGTCTCGCTAGGACACATGGTTACGAAGTTATGGCCATTTGAAGGAATGTCCAACTTTCCCATCCATCCATATGGCCATGGTTGAAATTTTGACGAAAATGCAAGGTCAACCATTATCGTTCTTATATCATTGAGGCTTCTTGAATAACCAAACCAAAGCCCTGGAACACAATAATAAGGATCTTGGCGATGAAAAAGTCTCAAAATGGGTCATAGTGCACTATATACGCATGCTAAAATTGATAGGTTTTCCCGAGTAAAATGCATTCAGAGCCCATTTACAAGACTATCCGTGAGTTTAATCGTAGAACCCATGTGCGGCTTTAGAAGACCGCTTCAATACCTTTCCAAAACTGTCTTAATCGTCTCGCTAGGACACATGGTTACGAAGTTATGGCCATTTGAAGGAATGTCCAACTTTCCCATCCATCCATATGGCCATGGTTGAAATTTTGACGAAAATGCAAGGTCAACCATTATCGTTGAATAACCAAACCAAAGCCCTGGAACACAATAATAAGGATCTTGGCGATGAAAAAGTCTCAAAATGGGTCATAGTGCACTATATACGCATGCTAAAATTGATAGGTTTTCCCGAGTAAAATGCATTCAGAGCCCATTTACAAGACTATCCGTGAGTTTAATCGTAGAACCCATGTGCGGCTTTAGAAGACCGCTTCAATACCTTTCCAAAACTGTCTTAATCGTCTCGCTAGGACACATGGTTACGAAGTTATGGCCATTTGAAGGAATGTCCAACTTTCCCATCCATCCATATGGCCATGGTTGAAATTTTGACGAAAATGCAAGGTCAACCATTATCGTTCTTATATCATTGAGGCTTCTTGAATAACCAAACCAAAGCCCTGGAACACAATAATAAGGATCTTGGCGATGAAAAAGTCTCAAAATGGGTCATAGTGCACTATATACGCATGCTAAAATTGATAGGTTTTCCCGAGTAAAATGCATTCAGAGCCCATTTACAAGACTATCCGTGAGTTTAATCGTAGAACCCATGTGCGGCTTTAGAAGACCGCTTCAATACCTTTCCAAAACTGTCTTAATCGTCTCGCTAGGACACATGGTTACGAAGTTATGGCCATTTGAAGGAATGTCCAACTTTCCCATCCATCCATATGGCCATGGTTGAAATTTTGACGAAAATGCAAGGTCAACCATTATCGTTCTTATATCATTGAGGCTTCTTGAATAACCAAACCAAAGCCCTGGAACACAATAATAAGGATCTTGGCGATGAAAAAGTCTCAAAATGGGTCATAGTGCACTATATACGCATGCTAAAATTGATAGGTTTTCCCGAGTAAAATGCATTCAGAGCCCATTTACAAGACTATCCGTGAGTTTAATCGTAGAACCCATGTGCGGCTTTAGAAGACCGCTTCAATACCTTTCCAAAACTGTCTTAATCGTCTCGCTAGGACACATGGTTACGAAGTTATGGCCATTTGAAGGAATGTCCAACTTTCCCATCCATCCATATGGCCATGGTTGAAATTTTGACGAAAATGCAAGGTCAACCATTATCGTTCTTATATCATTGAGGCTTCTTGAATAACCAAACCAAAGCCCTGGAACACAATAATAAGGATCTTGGCGATGAAAAAGTCTCAAAATGGGTCATAGTGCACTATATACGCATGCTAAAATTGATAGGTTTTCCCGAGTAAAATGCATTCAGAGCCCATTTACAAGACTATCCGTGAGTTTAATCGTAGAACCCATGTGCGGCTTTAGAAGACCGCTTCAATACCTTTCCAAAACTGTCTTAATCGTCTCGCTAGGACACATGGTTACGAAGTTATGGCCATTTGAAGGAATGTCCAACTTTCCCATCCATCCATATGGCCATGGTTGAAATTTTGACGAAAATGCAAGGTCAACCATTATCGTTCTTATATCATTGAGGCTTCTTGAATAACCAAACCAAAGCCCTGGAACACAATAATAAGGATCTTGGCGATGAAAAAGTCTCAAAATGGGTCATAGTGCACTATATACGCATGCTAAAATTGATAGGTTTTCCCGAGTAAAATGCATTCAGAGCCCATTTACAAGACTATCCGTGAGTTTAATCGTAGAACCCATGTGCGGCTTTAGAAGACCGCTTCAATACCTTTCCAAAACTGTCTTAATCGTCTCGCTAGGACACATGGTTACGAAGTTATGGCCATTTGAAGGAATGTCCAACTTTCCCATCCATCCATATGGCCATGGTTGAAATTTTGACGAAAATGCAAGGTCAACCATTATCGTTCTTATATCATTGAGGCTTCTTGAATAACCAAACCAAAGCCCTGGAACACAATAATAAGGATCTTGGCGATGAAAAAGTCTCAAAATGGGTCATAGTGCACTATATACGCATGCTAAAATTGATAGGTTTTCCCGAGTAAAATGCATTCAGAGCCCATTTACAAGACTATCCGTGAGTTTAATCGTAGAACCCATGTGCGGCTTTAGAAGACCGCTTCAATACCTTTCCAAAACTGTCTTAATCGTCTCGCTAGGACACATGGTTACGAAGTTATGGCCATTTGAAGGAATGTCCAACTTTCCCATCCATCCATATGGCCATGGTTGAAATTTTGACGAAAATGCAAGGTCAACCATTATCGTTCTTATATCATTGAGGCTTCTTGAATAACCAAACCAAAGCCCTGGAACACAATAATAAGGATCTTGGCGATGAAAAAGTCTCAAAATGGGTCATAGTGCACTATATACGCATGCTAAAATTGATAGGTTTTCCCGAGTAAAATGCATTCAGAGCCCATTTACAAGACTATCCGTGAGTTTAATCGTAGAACCCATGTGCGGCTTTAGAAGACCGCTTCAATACCTTTCCAAAACTGTCTTAATCGTCTCGCTAGGACACATGGTTACGAAGTTATGGCCATTTGAAGGAATGTCCAACTTTCCCATCCATCCATATGGCCATGGTTGAAATTTTGACGAAAATGCAAGGTCAACCATTATCGTTCTTATATCATTGAGGCTTCTTGAATAACCAAACCAAAGCCCTGGAACACAATAATAAGGATCTTGGCGATGAAAAAGTCTCAAAATGGGTCATAGTGCACTATATACGCATGCTAAAATTGATAGGTTTTCCCGAGTAAAATGCATTCAGAGCCCATTTACAAGACTATCCGTGAGTTTAATCGTAGAACCCATGTGCGGCTTTAGAAGACCGCTTCAATACCTTTCCAAAACTGTCTTAATCGTCTCGCTAGGACACATGGTTACGAAGTTATGGCCATTTGAAGGAATGTCCAACTTTCCCATCCATCCATATGGCCATGGTTGAAATTTTGACGAAAATGCAAGGTCAACCATTATCGTTCTTATATCATTGAGGCTTCTTGAATAACCAAACCAAAGCCCTGGAACACAATAATAAGGATCTTGGCGATGAAAAAGTCTCAAAATGGGTCATAGTGCACTATATACGCATGCTAAAATTGATAGGTTTTCCCGAGTAAAATGCATTCAGAGCCCATTTACAAGACTATCCGTGAGTTTAATCGTAGAACCCATGTGCGGCTTTAGAAGACCGCTTCAATACCTTTCCAAAACTGTCTTAATCGTCTCGCTAGGACACATGGTTACGAAGTTATGGCCATTTGAAGGAATGTCCAACTTTCCCATCCATCCATATGGCCATGGTTGAAATTTTGACGAAAATGCAAGGTCAACCATTATCGTTCTTATATCATTGAGGCTTCTTGAATAACCAAACCAAAGCCCTGGAACACAATAATAAGGATCTTGGCGATGAAAAAGTCTCAAAATGGGTCATAGTGCACTATATACGCATGCTAAAATTGATAGGTTTTCCCGAGTAAAATGCATTCAGAGCCCATTTACAAGACTATCCGTGAGTTTAATCGTAGAACCCATGTGCGGCTTTAGAAGACCGCTTCAATACCTTTCCAAAACTGTCTTAATCGTCTCGCTAGGACACATGGTTACGAAGTTATGGCCATTTGAAGGAATGTCCAACTTTCCCATCCATCCATATGGCCATGGTTGAAATTTTGACGAAAATGCAAGGTCAACCATTATCGTTCTTATATCATTGAGGCTTCTTGAATAACCAAACCAAAGCCCTGGAACACAATAATAAGGATCTTGGCGATGAAAAAGTCTCAAAATGGGTCATAGTGCACTATATACGCATGCTAAAATTGATAGGTTTTCCCGAGTAAAATGCATTCAGAGCCCATTTACAAGACTATCCGTGAGTTTAATCGTAGAACCCATGTGCGGCTTTAAAAGACCGCTTCAATACCTTTCCAAAACTGTCTTAATCGTCTCGCTAGGACACATGGTTACGAAGTTATGGCCATTTGAAGGAATGTCCAACTTTCCCATCCATCCATATGGCCATGGTTGAAATTTTGACGAAAATGCAAGGTCAACCATTATCGTTCTTATATCATTGAGGCTTCTTGAATAACCAAACCAAAGCCCTGGAACACAATAATAAGGATCTTGGCGATGAAAAAGTCTCAAAATGGGTCATAGTGCACTATATACGCATGCTAAAATTGATAGGTTTTCCCGAGTAAAATGCATTCAGAGCCCATTTACAAGACTATCCGTGAGTTTAATCGTAGAACCCATGTGCGGCTTTAGAAGACCGCTTCAATACCTTTCCAAAACTGTCTTAATCGTCTCGCTAGGACACATGGTTACGAAGTTATGGCCATTTGAAGGAATGTCCAACTTTCCCATCCATCCATATGGCCATGGTTGAAATTTTGACGAAAATGCAAGGTCAACCATTATCGTTCTTATATCATTGAGGCTTCTTGAATAACCAAACCAAAGCCCTGGAACACAATAATAAGGATCTTGGCGATGAAAAAGTCTCAAAATGGGTCATAGTGCACTATATACGCATGCTAAAATTGATAGGTTTTCCCGAGTAAAATGCATTCAGAGCCCATTTACAAGACTATCCGTGAGTTTAATCGTAGAACCCATGTGCGGCTTTAGAAGACCGCTTGAATACCTTTCCAAAACTGTATTAATCGTCTCGCTAGGACACATGGTTACGAAGTTATGGCCATTTGAAGGAATGTCCAACATTCCCATCCATCCATATGGCCATGGTTGAAATTTTGACGAAAATGCAAGGTCAACCATTATCGTTCTTATATCATTGAGGCTTCTTGAATAACCAAACCAAAGCCCTGGAACACAATAATAAGGATCTTGGCGATGAAAAAGTCTCAAAATGGGTCATAGTGCACTATATACGTGTAAGAAAGGAAAAGCGCTAGTGGTAGTGAGAGAGAGAAATAACGGTAGCGAGAACAGGAGAACGAGAGCGAACTAGGAACGAGTAGCGAGAGAGAGAACGCGCAGCGTCAAAATCGGGAGCGCGGGTTAAGCGCGGGGAGTTGAATTCGGACCGCGAAGCGAATAACATGTTGTGAACGAAAGTAATCAATAAAGCGTTATTTGTCTTAAACCAAATAAAAAACTCCACATTTGGTGTCAGAAGTGGGATGAAAATCCAGACAACAGTGCGTGTAGCTGTGGGATGAACATCCAGACAACAGTGGTTTTACGTGTAGCTGTGGGATAAACATCCAGACAACAGTGGTTTTACGTGTAGCTTGTGGAATTAACAAGAGTGATTAGAACGTTGAGTAGATTGATCTAAGAAAATCAATTGAAGTGGGGGAAAAGTGATCCCGTGACTAATTGATTTGAGGTGATCAGAGTTAGACTCAAATTTCTGTGGAGTGAAAGTCAGTCAAAGTGAAGGAAAGTGTTTGTTCCTGTGACCGATTGATTTTCGCCAAACAAGTTGACTGATCAAAAATGGATGAGCTGGAGCAGCGCATTCTTGATCTGTGTGAAGAATTCACTAAGACTGGCCTAGCGAAAAGGTGCCAGCAAAAAGGGTTGCCCTCAACGGGAACCAAAGAAGAAATGGCAAGAGCACTAGTGGAAAGTAAAGAAATATCCAGCGCGAATGATTCTACAATGGATCAATTTCATGACGCGGATGAAAAATCTGAAGCGGCAGCTAGCAGTGCAGCAGCGAAAGTGGAACCGAGCATAGTGCAGCAGCCCTACTCCTTTAGGGACGTGGAAGAGGGAATTGAGGCGTTTTGTGCAGATGGCTCAGTAGATTTTGCTGCGTGGCTGACAGATTTTGAGGAAGTTGCGACCATGGCGGGATGGTCAGATGAACAAAAATATGTGATGTGTCGAAAAAAGTTGGTGGGCACAGCGAGAAGTTTTTTGCTAACGATGCGTGGGGTCTCATCGTTCGGGGCTCTTCGCAAGGCGCTAGTAGCAGAATTCGGTGAAAAAGTGCGTCCGATGGACATTCATCGTCAACTTGCATCACGACGACGAAAAAAAGGGGAATCTGCTTTGGATTTCATTTACTCTATGCAGCGAATTGCCAAACAGATTGACCTTGACGAAGAAAGTGTGTGTGAGTACATTGTTGATGGTATCGCGGAGAGCGAAGCGCAACGCGCGGCATTGTACGAAGCGCGCACGGTGAGAGAGTTGAAAGAAAAAATTGCCTGGCAAGAGCGTGCAGCGCAGAAACAAACACGTGCGGTGAGATCTGCATGGCACGAGCGCGCGGGGCAGAAAGAGAACAAAAGTTTGCCGGTTCAAGACACAATTCCTGTGAAAAATGCAACAAAAGCGCGGTGTCTTAATTGTGGTGTGATGGGACATATGGTACGGAATTGTCCAGAACAAAGAAGTGGACCACGGTGTTTTCAGTGCAACGAGTTTGGGCATCGTGCGAATCAGTGTGGGCAAAGGAATAAACAACAACCGGGTACAAGTGCAAACCTGATAAACCATGTCCAAGCTGAGCTACCGACAAAAATGGTCCAGTTGGGGGGAAAAAATATAAAAGCGGTTATTGACACAGGCAGCGAAGTGTCGATTGTCCGTCAAGACACTTTGCAAGATTTAGGGTGTGTACAGCAAAGGATCGAACAATCCATACAACAATTGCGTGGTTTTGGTGGAATCATACAAAAGCCGATAGGCGAATTGGTAACAAACATTGGCATCGATGAAGTTGAATACGAAATCAGTTTGTTGGTGGTCTCTCCAAATTCGATGAAGGTTCCTATGCTGGTAGGCATGAATTTTCTTCGAAGTGTTTGTTACGCTATAACCAACGCTGGAGTGCAGATTTCTAAGAAAAAAAGTGACAATGAGGAATCGGGTAGCGATCACGAAAGTGCTGTGTATAAGATTGATTGTGAACAAATCCAAGAACTGGAAGTGCCGGAGAAGTTTCGAGACAAGGTACAAGCGCTGAAAAGTCAATACGAAGCTTCAGTGGTGGATAATTACGAAGACAATTGTCCCATACAAATGAAGATAGTGTTGGAAGAAAACGCGTCACCTTTTCGGCATACGCCCCGTCGCTTGCCTTTAACGGAGGAAGAAGCAGTCGAAAACCATGTAGGGGAATGGTTGAGGAAGGGAATTGTTCGTCCATCGACGTCAGATTTTGCAAGTCGCGTTGTGGTAGTGAAGAAGAAAGACGGCACTAGTCGGATTTGTATCGACTTTCGGAAACTGAATACAATGGTTCTAAAGGATGGGTTTCCAGTTCCATTGTTAGAAGAAGTTTTAGAGAAACTTCAGAGTGCAAAGGTGTTTACCGTTATGGATTTGGAAAACGGTTTTTTTCATGTGCCGATAGAAGAAGCTAGCCGCAAGTATACCGCATTCGTTACAAAATCGGGATTATTTGAATTTAATCGTGTGCCATTTGGACTATGCAACTCGCCAGCGGTGTTCATAAGGTTTGTGAATTATGTTTTTCAAAATTTGTTAAGAGAGAATGTGTTGCATATTTACATGGACGATATCGTGGTTTGTGGTAGTACGGCTGAGGAGTGTTTAGAAAAAATGGGGAAAGTGTTTGAAGTAGCAGCCCAAAATGGATTAAAAATAAAGTGGAAAAAGTGTCGTTTCCTTCAAACATCGATTGAGTTTTTGGGACATCATATTGAAAACGGATCGATTTGGCCTGGACAAGAAAAAGTTAGTGCGGTGAAAAATTTCCCTATACCGAAAAACATAAGAGCGGTGCAAGCGTTTTTGGGTTTGACAGGATTTTTTAGGAAATTTATAAAAGGATATTCTATTATGGCCAAGCCTCTTACTGACTTGCTGCGGAAGGAGGTAGATTTTAAAATGGGTAGTGTAGAAATCGAAGCCTTTAATGATTTGAAAAGTGCGTTAGTGAAAGAACCGGTGCTCAAAATATACGATCGAAATGCTAAAACAGAAGTGCACACGGATGCTTCCATCAAAGGGTTTGGGGCAACAATGTTGCAATGGTTTGATGGAGAGCTGCATCCCGTATATTTTTGGAGCAAGAAGGCAACCGATGCAGAGGCCAAACATCACAGCTATGTGTTGGAAGCAAAGGCTATTTATCTTGCGTTGAAAAAATTCAGGCATTATCTCCTGGGGATAAAGTTTAAGCTTGTGACCGACTGTAATGCATTCAAACAAACATTGAAGAAAGCAGACGTTCCGCGAGAGGTGGTGCAGTGGGTTATTTGCTTGGAGGAGTTTAGTTTTGAGGTGGAACATCGTGCCGGAGACCGATTGAAACATGTCGATTGTCTCAGTCGATATCCACAGTTAACAATGATGGTGACATGTGAAGTGACGGCTCGTGTTAAAAGAAATCAACAAAGGGACGATTCGATAAAGGCGATAGTTGAAATTCTTAACACCAGACCGTACGAAGATTACAAGATGAAAGGAGAACTTTTATACAAGTGTGTCGAAGGACAAGACCTTTTAGTGATTCCGCGTGATATGGAAAAACAAATAATTTCGGACATTCATAGTGAGGGTCATTTTGGACTATGCAAAACCATGCACGCCATAAAACAACGGTATTTTATACCGCATTTAGAGCGAAAAGTGAAACTGATTCTCAACAGCTGTGTGAAGTGTATCATCCACAATAAGAAGTTAGGACGAAAGGAAGGGTTCCTGCACCCCATTGACAAGGGAGATCAGCCACTGCAAACCCTTCACCTCGATCATGTAGGGCCGATGGACGCTACGGGAAAGCAGTACAAATACGTTTTGACTGTAGTGGATGGTTTTTCCAAGTTCGTCTGGTTGTACCCGACAAAAACGACTGGAGCGGAGGAAACGTTGAGGAAGCTGGAATGCTGGTCGACAATTTTTGGCTATCCGGCTCGTATCGTAACCGATAGGGGCTCAGCTTTCACAGCCAACGCATTTGGTGAGTACGCTAATCGCCATGGTATACAGCACGTCGTTTGTACAACAGGAGTGCCGAGGGGCAACGGTCAAGCGGAGAGAGTGAACCGCACCATGTTATCGGTTTTGACGAAGTTGTCATCGGAAGATCCTGGAAAGTGGTTCAAGGTGGTACCTTCTGTGCAGCGAGCGATTAACTCTCATATTCACGTAGCAGCTGGAAAGTCGCCATTCGAGTTGATGTTCGGGACAAAGATGAGGACGTCGGAGGTGGAAGACTTGTCGCGGTTACTGGAGGAGGAAGCGTATGATCGTTTTGATTGTGAACGGCAGGAAATGCGAAAAGAAGCGAAGAATGACATTTGTAATGCGCAAAATGTATATAAAAACATTATGATTTATCACGAAAGCCGGAATATGCGTACGTGGTAGGAGATTTGGTAGCCATCAAAAGAACGCAATTTGTAGCCGGGAGAAAGCTTGCTAGCGAATTTTTGGGACCGTATGAGGTTATTAAAATTAATCGTAACGGACGATACAAGGTAAAAAGGGCAGCCAATTGCGAGGGACCGAACATAACAACAACAAGTTGCGACAACATGAAGTTATGGTCGTTTGCCATCAGTAACGACAAAGTATTCTCGGAAGATGAAGCAGAATCGGAATGAATAAAATGAATTAGAAGAAAAATCTTCAGGGGCTGAAGATGGGGTAGGACGGCCGAATGTAAGAAAGGAAAAGCGCTAGTGGTAGTGAGAGAGAGAAATAACGGTAGCGAGAACAGGAGAACGAGAGCGAACTAGGAACGAGTAGCGAGAGAGAGAACGCGCAGCGTCAAAATCGGGAGCGCGGGTTAAGCGCGGGGAGTTGAATTCGGACCGCGAAGCGAATAACATGTTGTGAACGAAAGTAATCAATAAAGCGTTATTTGTCTTAAACCAAATAAAAACTCCACATACGCATGCTAAAATTGATAGGTTTTCCCGAGTAAAATGCATTCAGAGCCCATTTACAAGACTATCCGTGAGTTTAATCGTAGAACCCATGTGCGGCTTTAGAAGACCGCTTCAATACCTTTCCAAAACTGTCTTAATCGTCTCGCTAGGACACATGGTTACGAAGTTATGGCCATTTGAAGGAATGTCCAACTTTCCCATCCATCCATATGGCCATGGTTGAAATTTTGACGAAAATGCAAGGTCAACCATTATCGTTCTTATATCATTGAGGCTTCTTGAATAACCAAACCAAAGCCCTGGAACACAATAATAAGGATCTTGGCGATGTAAAAGTCTCAAAATGGGTCATAGTGCACTATATACGCATACTAAAATTGATAGGTTTTCCCGAGTAAAATGCATTTAGAGCCCATTTACAAGACTATCCGTGAGTTTAATCGTAGAACCCATGTGCGGCTTTAAAAGACCGCTTCAATACCTTTCCAAAACTTTCTTAATCGTCTCGCTAGGACACATGGTTACGAAGTTATGGCCATTTGAAGGTGTAATGTGTTTGATGACTGTTACGGTTGCCATGTGGTATGTTTTGGGATAGTCACGGTATATTCGATTTTGGGACGGTTGCTTTGTAGTAACTTTGAACTCGCGTTGGTCAGGGTGGCCTTCGTCATCGTTTGCCGAATTAAGTAGAACTGAGGTGGATACTGTTTCGAAGCGGACGTTCGACACTTGATCGTCCAGGCGATCATAGAAACCTTTAGGAGGTTTCCCTTACTGGAAACGTTGGAGTTTAGAGGCCTTACCTTGGGCAGGGGGACATATCTAAACTCTTTAAATGAGAACTCGATAGATGTAGGATGGGCATAGTCCTATCCTGACAGTCCGAACGAATCTGACCTGCCATGATCGGAGTTGGTTTTATTTATACTCAAAAGAAGTTAAGGGTTTCTCACATTTAGTTCCGGGTTGTATGTTGGAAAGTTATTGTTTTCACTAAGCTAGTTACGTTTGTCTTTTGTTGACAAGAATGATGGTTCTTGTCACTAAGTTCCTGTTTTGGGTTTAATGCTTATACTGTTCCTGCTTTGGGTTATAATGCATAAAATGTTCCTGCTTTGGGTTATAATGCATAAACTGTTCCTGCTTATGTTGTACGTTTCGGTTGGTTCTGTTAAGTGTGTCACAATTGTTTTTATATGAACGGTGTGGCCTGAGCTCTTCCGGGTGTGTATGGTATGATCTGATTTGCTGAGTGTTTTATAATGGATGTGTTACAATGGTGTGATTTGACTTTCCAAAGTGTGTTACTATGTGTCTATGGCTGATAGTGTGTATTACAATATGTTCTGTATAGCAGATATGCTACACCTCCCCCCTTTAATAGAATAACGTAATGAATTACAATGATTGAAGTTATTCTCCTGTGTACTTAATTAATCTATTTTTGTGTACTGTAGAGATTTTCTTTGTTGTATTATTTTGTATTACGCAATTAGGCCCTTGGTCACTTACTACTGTGAAAGGTCCAATGTAGACTGGATCTAATTTTTTCCTGTTTTCATTTTCCAAATATACCTGATCTCCTATCTTTATAATGAGTGGTACTGTATCTTTATTTAAGATGTGCTGTCTTCTATTCTTTGCTTTTATCAAATTTTCTCTAGCTATTTCGTTTGATTTTTGGAGTTTATATTTCATTTCGAAATAATATTGGTCAATATTATAAACTGGTTCTATTTTTGTTTTGAATATATCTTGTGGTAAATTCGCTTTTCTTCCGAATACCAGTTCGTATGGTGTGTAGTTTGTGTCTGAGTGTTCTGTTGTATTGTAAACAAATTCGTAAAATTTTGTCCAATCGTCCTAGTCATCATGATGTTCGTTTGTATAGCTTCTTAGGTATTCGTTTAGACATCTATGATTTCTCTCTAATGATCCTATTGTCTGCGGGTGGTAAGCTGTGCTAAACGTCTGTTTGATTTTTAAGATTTCTGAGATTTTGTGTAATATTTCATTGTTATATTCTAGTCCTTGATCTAATTTTAATTCTATAAATGTTCCGAATGTAAGGATGAAGTTTTCTACCAATGCCTTAGCTATAGTGTTTGCTTCTTTGTTATGGATAGGTATTACTACGATATATTTCGTTAAGTCACATTGTATGGTTATTGCATACCTGTTGTTTTTGTTAGTTTTTGTTAGAGGTCCTACTGTGTCGATTGAAGTTATGTTAAATGGTTTTGTCGGTGTTGTAGTTACAACTGTTTTTTCTTTAGTATGTCTAGTCGTCTTATTAACTATGCATGCTTTACAATTTCGTACGTATTTCTTGATATCATCTTTCATATTTTTCCATTTATATTTTTCCCTTATTTTCTGGTACAGTCTGTACTGGCCTATATGTCCTCCCGAAGGGGTCATATGATAATCTGAAATTATTCTCAGCCTATCTTTTTCTGTTGTTATCCATCTAGTTGGAGTAAACAGGATTATTTCAAATTTGGTAATGGCTCTATTGGCGATTTCCTTAATAGTTTGTTGGGAATATTCTTTGAATAAGTGGTCTTCTTCTGACCATGCTAGCTTGTTTCTTCCATATTGTTTCGCGATTTTGCACATTCTTAGAAGAGCAAACTCTAATGCTTGACTTCCATTTACATCTTTTCTCAAAAGAAATTTTCCTAGTGCTTTACCATATGAATGGTTGTATATTATGAATTCAACGTTGTTCTTAATTCTCTGCGTACCTATTTTTAGTACTTTTCTTACTTCTAAAGGTCTATCTGTTTTCCACATCGCGGGGTGATCAGTCCCTGTTGTTGCGATTGGTTCGTCTTTGTTTATATCAGTTTTCTCGTTATTTTTCTTAACCATGGATCTTGTATTAACCATTAAAATCGTTTTGGATTTTGGTATTGATGCTTTTAGGTCATCTGAGTTAAGGATTACTCTTGATAGTGCGTCTGCCGCAACATTAGCTTTACCTGCTAAATATTCTATTTCAAAGTCAAATTCTTCTAAATCTAGTCTCATTCTAGTAAGCTTAGAAGTAGGATTTTTCATACCAAATAAGTATGCTAATGGTCTATGATCTGTTCTAACTATAAATTTTTGTCCATATACGTAAGGTTTAAAATAATTAATTGCCCAATGTATAGCTGTAAGCTCTTTCTCGATAATTGGCTTATTCTTCTCTCCTGGTGTAAAACTTTTACTCGCAAACGCGACTGGCAAATCGTTTCCATCTGTTATTTGTGATAACACTGCACCACATGCCATATCCGATGCGTCTGTCGTAATTATGAATTGCTTTTTAAAATCTGGATATTGTAAAATTGTGGGTGAGAGTAAGCTTTGTTTCAAGGTATCGAAAGCTGCTTGACATTCCGAAGTCCATGCAAACTTAACGGCTTTCTTAATCAAATTATTAATTGGTTTAGCTAGCTTAGCAAAATTCTGTACAAATTTACGATAATAATTACAAAATGCGACAAAACGTCTTGCTTCATCAGCATTAGTAGGAATCGGGAAGTTTTTAATTGTGTCAAACTTCGCGTCGTCCGGATAAATTCCTTTATCTGTTATTTTATGACCTAAGTACGTTACTTCTGTTTTAAAGAAACAACATTTCTCTGCATTTAGTTTAAGGTTATACTTTCTTAGCCTATCAAAAACTTTACCTAAATTACTGATATGATGCCGTGCACTGCATCCAGTAACTATAATATCATCTATATATACAAATGCTAGCTCTGGTGTTAAACCAGCCATAGCGATAGCCATCATCCTTTGAAAGCTGTTTGGGCTAATGTTGAGTCCAAATGGCATTCTTGTAAACTGATAGTGACCTGTAGGCGTGGAAAAAGCTGTATATTTTCTGGAATTTTTATCAAGCTTGATTTGATGAAACCCTGACATCAAATCCAATGTGCTGAAATATTTGGCTCTTCCTAACTGATCTAGTATCGTGTCTATGCGGGGTAAAGGGAATTTGTCTGGTAAATTTTCTTGTTTAACTGCCGAAAATCCACTACTAAACGCCATTTCTTCTTGCCTTCAACTGATTTCTTTGGTACTAATAGTATCGGTGAATTATATGACGAAACAGAATGTTCAATAATGTTATTTTTCAACATCTTTTCTACCTGCGATTGCATTTCCTCACTTTGTGAATGTATTTGTTTATAATTTGGTATATAAGAAGGAATGTTATCTTTCAATGAAATTTCCTGGGCATAAAAATTGTTAGTAGAGACCGGTTCATCTTCTAAACAAAATATATCCGAGAATTTTGTGATAAGGTTTTCTAATTCTTCTCTTGCTATTTGTGGAATATTTTCTATGCGAATTTTGTTATGAATTTTCTGAATTCGTTCCCTAGCTGTGTTTGGTTTTCTCTGTAGCTGCTCATAATCTCTTAAAGGTTCGATTTCTGGTGTATAGGATTTTATTTCAAAAGAAACATCTTTATCTGTGGTATTAATGAATTTGATATACTGATTACGTTTTGAAACTATTGTGTTTCCGCAAAACACTCCTGGTTGGATTTCCTGTGATAAGATGATTGAATCCTCTGTCAAGTTTGGTATGGTTATTTTTCGAACTACTTCACTTCGTTTTGGTAAAATATAATTTCCATTTACATTGTCTTCTATTGGATGTGAAATCAATCCGTTATCAGATGAGAAGTATATCATCCAATTAACATAATCAACAATACATCTGTGCTTTATAAAGTCTTTTCCTAACAGTCCGTCAGAAAAAATGGATTCTACGTCTTCTATTATATGAAATTCGTGTATAATGGAATAATCGCCAAAGTGAATTGTTGTCATAGCAGTACCTAAAGTCTCTGATTCATGGTCACTAGAGCTTATCAAAGTTAATTTTTTAGATGTATTGATCTTGCAACCTGGTTTTAATTTACTAGCTTTAAGTACGGATACGGTTGCTCCTGTATCTATGATGAGTGTGCTATAGATTTCCTTTGCAATTTCTATTTTAACTTTAACAAAATTATCTGCATCAGTGTTTATGGTTAGTATAGGGTATTTTCTGATACTTGAGAGTGGCCTAAAAAATTATTCTGTTCTTCGGCTGTTACTGTGTTATGAATAGGCGCTCGATTATTTTGCCAATTGCTATTATTTCTCTGATTGGATTGTACGTACTTATTTCTGTTGGAATTATTTTGTCGATTTGCGTGCTGATTTCTAGTGTTGTTAGAGTTGTTATTTCTGTAGTTATTATTGTTTCGGTTATTGTTATGTCCATATTTTGCGGGTGGGAACCTGGGTGGGTTTTGTGTCTGATACCTATTATTATTATTATTATTTGAGAATCTATTGTAATTGTTCCTTCCCTGGTAGTTGTTACCATACCCTCTATTGTTCCTAGTAGCGTTTGAATATAAAATTTTTGTCTGTTCATTCTTTCCTTTTTTCGTTCTGTCTTCTAGTTCCAATTTTACTGCTTGTTCTATTGCTTCATGCAGGGTTTCGAATTTACTTGATCTCATTATTATTTTGGTTTCTCCATCCTTAAGTCCATAACTCAATGCGCTAATTCCAGACTTAGTTGCTTTTTTCCTGGCTACTTCTGGTGTTATTTCTTCCGCTATGTATGCTTCTTCAAGTTGCTGCGTTAGTTTTTCTATAATGCTTCCGAAATCTTCTATTGTTCCGGTCTGTTTCGTATTATCCATTTTGGATACTACTATTTCTGGTGTTACCTTTATGCTGCATCTGTCTTGTAGTTTGTTAACTATATCTTCTATTGAGTTTGGGGCTTCTCCTACAACAATTCGCGCTTTACCTGTCAGACGTCCTAATACTAGCTCTATTATTGTTTCCCTATTCTCCGGCTTCACTATTTTCTTTAATACATTTAAATTTGACACCACACCTTTTAAATCCTTCTCATTACCATCATACTTTGATATGAGAGAAGTGGTGATTTTAATCAATTCCATAATGTCAGCCATTTTGTCAGGTTTCGTTTCTATTGTTATGTCAAATTGGTTCTCTGATAATGTCGTATTTAACGAATCTGGATGTCTCTCGAAGTGTATTTTTATGCACTTATTTATTTCGTAGTATACGTATCTACTCTTTTTAACTAGCTTTGTTAATATTTCATCTTTAATAGACGATTCGTGCTTTCGTAGGAGTTCTTGTATTTCGTCGTATATTTCCTTAGTATTATCCCTTAATGTTGTTAACGCGCAAAGCCTATAACATCTGTTCAGCTGTTTCACCTGATCATAAATTCTATCTAATATTTCTATTTTCTCGAATAGTTTTTGCATATTTATGCAGCCTCATCAGTAAAATTTCATATTTACGTATGTAACCTTGTACCTTGTTTAAATACATAGCATGTTTTTGTTATTGTTGCTGCTCATGGTGTAACGCTCGTTACCGGTGCTCGGTGTTTAATTGGTGCTTAATGTGAAGTTGTAGGGTGTCATCAGTCGTCGCTCGATGTCTTGTCGTCTTCCACGTTGGGAACGGTTGTTCCATTCAATCACACTAGTCACATCTCGTATACCGTAGTCTCGCCATTCATTCTATCACCTTTCAGATGAACATCACTTCTACATAGGTATTGCTTATGGTTTCACTGCACTGCTTCTCATTACTCATGACATCATTATTTCCGTTTACTTTAGTTTTGGGGTCGATGCGATGTTCCTCACTTCAAGGTAGCTCTAATTTGCAAACTGATCGCTTAAGGGTTTATTCATAATGTTGTTGCATTTTTGCACGTTGAGGAAGGTTGTCAAAACACTTTTTTTTACATAATTGCTTTATATCACACTTTTTTCGCCCTTCATACGGTTCATCACTTATATTTTCGATGAGTTGTCTTTTTGTACACCAAACTGTATTTGCTTTTGGTCGCTCATTCATAGCGATTGTTTTTTTTTTTATATGGGTCACTTGTGCCAGCTGCGTTGTTCAATACAAATTTGCACATTTGACACTTTTATCCGTAGTATACCGGTTATGGTCAAAAACGCCCTTTTTTTGTTACACAACTTGATGCATTAGCACGACACTGCTGTACGTTACCGTTGTACGTATCACAAATAATTTGTTTATACTTCTGCCCGCCGATTGCAGATTAAGGTCACGGTCGCCATGTAATGTGTTTGATGACTGTTACGGTTGCCATGTGGTATGTTTTGGGATAGTCACGGTATATTCGATTTTGGGACGGTTGCTTTGTAGTAACTTTGAACTCGCGTTGGTCAGGGTGGCCTTCGTCATCGTTTGCCGAATTAAGTAGAACTGAGGTGGATACTGTTTCGAAGCGGACGTTCGACACTTGATCGTCCAGGCGATCATAGAAACCTTTAGGAGGTTTCCCTTACTGGAAACGTTGGAGTTTAGAGGCCTTACCTTGGGCAGGGGGACATATCTAAACTCTTTAAATGAGAACTCGATAGATGTAGGATGGGCATAGTCCTATCCTGACAGTCCGAACGAATCTGACCTGCCATGATCGGAGTTGGTTTTATTTATACTCAAAAGAAGTTAAGGGTTTCTCACATTTAGTTCCGGGTTGTATGTTGGAAAGTTATTGTTTTCACTAAGCTAGTTACGTTTGTCTTTTGTTGACAAGAATGATGGTTCTTGTCACTAAGTTCCTGTTTTGGGTTTAATGCTTATACTGTTCCTGCTTTGGGTTATAATGCATAAAATGTTCCTGCTTTGGGTTATAATGCATAAAATGTTCCTGCTTTGGGTTATAATGCATAAACTGTTCCTGCTTATGTTGTACGTTTCGGTTGGTTCTGTTAAGTGTGTCACAATTGTTTTTATATGAACGGTGTGGCCTGAGCTCTTCCAGGTGTGTATGGTATGATCTGATTTGCTGAGTGTTTATAATGGATGTGTTACAATGGTGTGATTTGACTTTCCAAAGTGTGTTACTATGTGTCTATGGCTGATAGTGTGTATTACAATATGTTCTGTATAGCAGATATGCTACAAAGGAATGTCCAACTTTCCCCTCCATCCATATGGCCATGGTTGAAATTTTGACGAAAATGCAAGGTCAACCATTATCGTTCTTATATCATTGAGGCTTCTTGAATTACCAAACCAAAGCCCTGGAACACAATAATAAGGATCTTGGCGATGAAAAGTCTCAAAATGGGTCATAGTGCACTATATACGCATGCTAAAATTGATAGGTTTTCCCGAGTAAAATGCATTCAGAGCCCATTTACAAGACTATCCGTGAGTTTAATCGTAGAACCCATGTGCGGCTTTAAAAGACCGCTTCAATACCTTTCCAAAACTGTCTTAATCGTCTCGCTAGGACACATGGTTACGAAGTTATGGCCATTTGAAGGAATGTCCAACTTTCCCCTCCATCCATATGGCCATGGTTGAAATTTTGACGAAAATGCAAGGTCAACCATTATCGTTCTTATATCATTGAGGCTTCTTGAATAACCAAACCAAAGCCCTGGAACACAATAATAAGGATCTTGGCGATGAAAAAGTCTCAAAATGGGTCATAGTGCACTATATACGCATGCTAAAATTGATAGGTTTTCCCGAGTAAAATGCATTCAGAGCCCATTTACAAGACTATCCGTGAG
This sequence comes from Anopheles merus, assembly GCF_017562075.2. Taxonomy (NCBI): domain Eukaryota; kingdom Metazoa; phylum Arthropoda; class Insecta; order Diptera; family Culicidae; genus Anopheles; species Anopheles merus. Next base: position 36,944 of record NW_024427901.1, read on the forward strand.
TTTAATCGTAGAACCCATGTGCGGCTTTAGAAGACCGCTTCAATACCTTTCCAAAACTGTCTTAATCGTCTCGCTAGGACACATGGTTACGAATATATGGCCATTTGAAGGAATGTCCAACTTTCCCATCCATCCATATGGCCATGGTTGGAATTTTGACGAAAATGCAAGGTCAACCATTATCGTTCTTATATCATTGAGGCTTCTTGAATAACCAAACCAAAGCCCTGGAACACAATAATAAGGATCTTGGCGATGAAAAAGTCTCAAAATGGGTCATAGTGCACTATATACGCATGCTAAAATTGATAGGTTTCCCGAGTAAAATGCATTCAGAGCCCATTTACAAGACTATCCGTGAGTTTAATCGTAGAACCCATGTGCGGCTTTAAAAGACCGCTTCAATACCTTTCCAAAACTGTCTTAATCGTCTCGCTAGGACACATGGTTACGAAGTTATGGCCATTTGAAGGAATGTCCAACTTTCCCCTCCATCCATATGGCCATGGTTGAAATTTTGACGAAAATGCAAGGTCAACCATTATCGTTCTTATATCATTGAGGCTTCTTGAATAACCAAACCAAAGCCCTGGAACACAATAATAAGGATCTTGGCGATGAAAAAGTCTCAAAATGGGTCATAGTGCACTATATACGCATGCTAAAATTGATAGGTTTTCTCGAGTAAAATGCATTCAGAGCCCATTTACAAGACTATCCGTGAGTTTAATCGTAGAACCCATGTGCGGCTTTAAAAGACCGCTTCAATACCTTTCCAAAACTGTCTTAATCGTCTCGCTAGGACACATGGTTACGAAGTTATGGCCATTTGAAGGAATGTTCATCTTTCCTATCCATCCATATGGCCATGGTTGAAATTTTGACGAAAATGCAAGGTCAACCATTATCGTTCTTATATCATTGAGACTTCTTGAATAACCAAACCAAAGCCCTGGAACACAATAATAAGGATCTTGGCGATGAAAAAGTCTCAAAATGGGTCATAGTGCACTATATACGCATGCTAAAATTGATAGGTTTTCCCGAGTAAAATGCATTCAGAGCCCATTTACAAGACTATCCGTGAGTTTAATCGTAGAACCCATGTGCGGCTTTAAAAGACCGCTGCAATACCTTTCCAAAACTGTCTTAATCGTCTCGCTAGGACACATGGTTACGAAGTTATGGTCATTTGAAGGAATGTCCAACTTTCCCCTCCATCCATATGGCCATGGTTGAAATTTTGACGAAAATGCAAGGTCAACTATTATCGTTCTTATATCATTGAGGCTTCTTGAATAACCAAACCAAAGCCCTGGAACACAATCATAAGGATCTTGGCGATGAAAACGTCTCAAAATGGGTCATAGTGCACTATATATGCATGCTAAAATTGATAGGTTTTCCCGAGTAAAATGCATTCAGAGCCCATTTACAAGACTATCCGAGAGTTTAATCGTACAACCCATGTGCGGCTTTAAAAGACCGCTTCAATGCCTTTCCAAAACTGTCTTAATCGTCTCGCTAGGACACATGGTTATGAAGTTATGGCCATTTGAAGGAATGTCCAACTTTCCCATCCATCCATATGGCCATGGTTGAAATTTTGACGAAAATGCAAGGTCAACCATTATCGTTCTTATATCATTGAGGCTTCTTGAATAACCAAACCAAAGCCCTGGAACACAATAATAAGGATCTTGGCGATGAAAAAGTCTCAAAATGGGTCATAGTGCACTATATACGCATGCTTAAATTGATAGGTTTTCCCGAGTAAAATGCATTCAGAGCCCATTTACAAGACTATCCGTGAGTTTAATCGTAGAACCCATGTGCGGCTTTAAAAGACCGCTTCAATACCTTTCCAAAACTGTCTTAATCGTCTCGCTAGGACACATGGTTACGAATTATGGCCATTTGAAGGAATGTCCAACTTTCCCCTCCATCCATATGGCCATGGTTGAAATTTTGACGAAAATGCAAGGTCAACCATTATCGTTCTTATATCATTGAGGCTTCTTGAATAACCAAACCAAAGCCCTGGAACACAATAATAAGGATCTTGGCGATGAAAAAGTCTCAAAATGGGTCATAGTGCACTATATACGCATGCTAAAATTGATAGGTTTTCCCGAGTAAAATGCATTCAGAGCCCATTTACAAGACTATCCGTGAGTTTAATCGTAGAACCCATGTGCGTCTTTAGAAGACCGCTTCAATACCTTTCCAAAACTGTCTTAATCATCTCGCTAGGACACATGGTTACGAAGTTATGGCCATTTGAAGGAATGTCCAACTTTCCCATCCATCCATATGGCCATGGTTGAAATTTTGACGAAAATGCAAGGTCAACCATTATCGTTCTTATATCATTGAGGCTTCTTGAATAACCAAACCAAAGCCCTGGAACACAATAATAAGGATCTTGGCGATGAAAAAGTCTCAAAATGGGTCATAGTGCACTATATACGCATGCTAAAATTGATAGGTTTTCCCGAGTAAAATGCATTCAGAGCCCATTTACAAGACTATCCGTGAGTGTAATCGTAGAACCCATGTGCGGCTTTAGAAGACCGCTTCAATACCTTTCCAAAACTGTCTTAATCGTCTCGCTAGGACACATGGTTACGAAGTTATGGCCATTTGAAGGAATGTCCAACTTTCCCCCATCCATATGGCCATGGTTGAAATTTTGACGAAAATGCAAGGTCAACCATTATCGTTCTTATATCATTGAGGCTTCTTGAATAACCAAACCAAAGCCCTGGAACACAATAATAAGGATCTTGGCGATGAAAAAGTCTCAAAATGGGTCATAGTGCACTATATACGCATGCTAAAATTGATAGGTTTTCCCGAGTAAAATGCATTTAGAGCCCATTTACAAGACTATCCGTGAGTTTAATCGTAGAACCCATGTGCGGCTTTAGAAGACCGCTTCAATACCTTTCCAAAACTGTCTTAATCGTCTCGCTAGGACACATGGTTACGAAGTTATGGCCATTTGAAGGAATGTCCAACTTTCCCCTCCATCCATATGGCCATGGTTGAAATTTTGACGAAAATGCAAGGTCAACCATTATCGTTCTTATATCATTGAGGCTTCTTGAATAACCAAACCAAAGCCCTGGAACACAATAATAAGGATCTTGGCGATGAAAAAGTCTCAAAATGGGTCATAGTGCACTATATACGCATGCTAAAATTGATAGGTTTTCCCGAGTAAAATGCATTCAGAGCCCATTTACAAGACTATCCGTGAGTTTAATCGTAGAACCCATGTGCGGCTTTAAAAGACCGCTTCAATACCTTTCCAAAACTGTCTTAATCGTCTCGCTAGGACACATGGTTACGAAGTTATGGCCATTTGAAGGAATGTCCAACTTTCCCCTCCATCCATATGGCCATGGTTGAAATTTTGACGAAAATGCAAGGTCAACCATTATCGTTCTTATATCATTGAGGCTTCTTGAATAACCAAACCAAAGCCCTGGAACACAATAATAAGGATCTTGGCGATGAAAAAGTCTCAAAATGGGTCATAGTGCACTATATACGCATGCTAAAATTGATAGGTTTTCCCGAGTAAAATGCATTCAGAGCCCATTTACAAGACTATCCGTGAGTTTAATCGTAGAACCCATGTGCGGCTTTAAAAGACCGCTTCAATACCTTTCCAAAACTGTCTTAATCGTCTCGCTAGGACACATGGTTACGAAGTTATGGCCATTTGAAGGAATGTTCATCTTTCCTATCCATCCATATGGCCATGGTTGAAATTTTGACGAAAATGCAAGGTCAACCATTATCGTTCTTATATCATTGAGACTTCTTGAATAACCAAACCAAAGCCCTGGAACACAATAATAAGGATCTTGGCGATGAAAAAGTCTCAAAATGGGTCATAGTGCACTATATACGCATGCTAAAATTGATAGGTTTTCCCGAGTAAAATGCATTCAGAGCCCATTTACAAGACTATCCGTGAGTTTAATCGTAGAACCCATGTGCGGCTTTAAAAGACCGCTGCAATACCTTTCCAAAACTGTCTTAATCGTCTCGCTAGGACACATGGTTACGAAGTTATGGTCATTTGAAGGAATGTCCAACTTTCCCCTCCATCCATATGGCCATGGTTGAAATTTTGACGAAAATGCAAGGTCAACTATTATCGTTCTTATATCATTGAGGCTTCTTGAATAACCAAACCAAAGCCCTGGAACACAATAATAAGGATCTTGGCGATGAAAAACGTCTCAAAATGGGTCATAGTGCACTATATATGCATGCTAAAATTGATAGGTTTTCCCGAGTAAAATGCATTCAGAGCCCATTTACAAGACTATCCGAGAGTTTAATCGTACAACCCATGTGCGGCTTTAAAAGACCGCTTCAATGCCTTTCCAAAACTGTCTTAATCGTCTCGCTAGGACACATGGTTACGAAGTTATGGCCATTTGAAGGAATGTCCAACTTTCCCATCCATCCATATGGCCATGGTTGAAATTTTGACGAAAATGCAAGGTCAACCATTATCGTTCTTATATCATTGAGGCTTCTTGAATAACCAAACCAAAGCCCTGGAACACAATAATAAGGATCTTGGCGATGAAAAAGTCTCAAAATGGGTCATAGTGCACTATATACGCATGCTAAATTGATAGGTTTTCCCGAGTAAAATGCATTCAGAGCCCATTTACAAGACTATCCGTGAGTTTAATCGTAGAACCCATGTGCGGCTTTAAAAGACCGCTTCAATACCTTTCCAAAACTGTCTTAATCGTCTCGCTAGGACACATGGTTACGAATTATGGCCATTTGAAGGAATGTCCAACTTTCCCCTCCATCCATATGGCCATGGTTGAAATTTTGACGAAAATGCAAGGTCAACCATTATCGTTCTTATATCATTGAGGCTTCTTGAATAACCAAACCAAAGCCCTGGAACACAATAATAAGGATCTTGGCGATGAAAAAGTCTCAAAATGGGTCATAGTGCACTATATACGCATGCTAAAATTGATAGGTTTTCCCGAGTAAAATGCATTCAGAGCCCATTTACAAGACTATCCGTGAGTTTAATCGTAGAACCCATGTGCGTCTTTAGAAGACCGCTTCAATACCTTTCCAAAACTGTCTTAATCGTCTCGCTAGGACACATGGTTACGAAGTTATGGCCATTTGAAGGAATGTCCAACTTTCCCATCCATCCATATGGCCATGGTTGAAATTTTGACGAAAATGCAAGGTCAACCATTATCGTTCTTATATCATTGAGGCTTCTTGAATAACCAAACCAAAGCCCTGGAACACAATAATAAGGATCTTGGCGATGAAAAAGTCTCAAAATGGGTCATAGTGCACTATATACGCATGCTAAAATTGATAGGTTTTCCCGAGTAAAATGCATTCAGAGCCCATTTACAAGACTATCCGTGAGTGTAATCGTAGAACCCATGTGCGGCTTTAGAAGACCGCTTCAATACCTTTCCAAAACTGTCTTAATCGTCTCGCTAGGACACATGGTTACGAAGTTATGGCCATTTGAAGGAATGTCCAACTTTCCCCTCCATCCATATGGCCATGGTTGAAATTTTGACGAAAATGCAAGGTCAACCATTATCGTTCTTATATCATTGAGGCTTCTTGAATAACCAAACCAAAGCCCTGGAACACAATAATAAGGATCTTGGCGATGAAAAAGTCTCAAAATGGGTCATAGTGCACTATATACGCATGCTAAAATTGATAGGTTTTCCCGAGTAAAATGCATTAGAGCCCATTTACAAGACTATCCGTGAGTTTAATCGTAGAACCCATGTGCGGCTTTAGAAGACCGCTTCAATACCTTTCCAAAACTGTCTTAATCGTCTCGCTAGGACACATGGTTACGAAGTTATGGCCATTTGAAGGAATGTCCAACTTTCCCCTCCATCCATATGGCCATGGTTGAAATTTTGACGAAAATGCAAGGTCAACCATTATCGTTCTTATATCATTGAGGCTTCTTGAATAACCAAACCAAAGCCCTGGAACACAATAATAAGGATCTTGGCGATGAAAAAGTCTCAAAATGGGTCATAGTGCACTATATACGCATGCTAAAATTGATAGGTTTTCCCGAGTAAAATGCATTCAGAGCCCATTTACAAGACTATCCGTGAGTTTAATCTTAGAACCCATGTGCGGCTTTAGAAGACCGCTTCAATACCTTTCCAAAACTGTCTTAATCGTCTCGCTAGGACACATGGTTACGAAGTTATGGCCATTTGAAGGAATGTCCAACTTTCCCATCCATCCATATGGCCATGGTTGAAATTTTGACGAAAATGCAAGGTCAACCATTATCGTTCTTATATCATTGAGGCTTCTTGAATAACCAAACCAAAGCCCTGGAACACAATAATAAGGATCTTGGCGATGAAAAAGTCTCAAAATGGGTCATAGTGCACTATATAAGCATGCTAAAATTGATAGGTTTTCCCGAGTAAAATGCATTCAGAGCCCATTTACAAGACTATCGGTGAGTTTAATCGTAGAACCCATGTGCGGCTTTAGAAGACCGCTTCAATACCTTTCCAAAACTGTCTTAATCGTCTCGCTAGGACACATGGTTACGAAGTTATGGCCATTTGAAGGAATGTCCAACTTTCCCATCCATCCATATGGCCATGGTTGAAATTTTGACGAAAATGCAAGGTCAACCATTATCGTTCTTATATCATTGAGGCTTCTTGAATAACCAAACCAAAGCCCTGGAACACAATAATAAGGATCTTGGCGATGAAAAAGTCTCAAAATGGGTCATAGTGCACTATATACGCATGCTAAAATTGATAGGTTTTCCCGAGTAAAATGCATTCAGAGCCCATTTACAAGACTATCCGTGAGTTTAATCGTAGAACCCATGTGCGGCTTTAGAAGACCGCTTCAATACCTTTCCAAAACTGTCTTAATCGTCTCGCTAGGACACATGGTTACGAAGTTATGGCCATTTGAAGGAATGTCCAACTTTCCCCTCCATCCATATGGCCATGGTTGAAATTTTGACGAAAATGCAAGGTCAACCATTATCGTTCTTATATCATTGAGGCTTCTTGAATAACCAAACCAAAGCCCTGGAACACAATAATAAGGATCTTGGCGATGAAAAAGTCTCAAAATGGGTCATAGTGCACTATATACGCATGCTAAAATTGATAGGTTTTCCCGAGTAAAATGCATTCAGAGCCCATTTACAAGACTATCCGTGAGTTTAATCGTAGAACCCATGTGCGGCTTTAGAAGACCGCTTCAATACCTTTCCAAAACTGTCTTAATCGTCTCGCTAGGACACATGGTTACGAAGTTATGGCCATTTGAAGGAATGTCCAACTTTCCCATCCATCCATATGGCCATGGTTGAAATTTTGACGAAAATGCAAGGTCAACCATTATCGTTCTTATATCATTGAGGCTTCTTGAATAACCAAACCAAAGCCCTGGAACACAATAATAAGGATCTTGGCGATGAAAAAGTCTCAAAATGGGTCATAGTGCACTATATACGCATGCTAAAATTGATAGGTTTTCCCGAGTAAAATGCATTCAGAGCCCATTTACAAGACTATCCGTGAGTTTAATCGTAGAACCCATGTGCGGCTTTAGAAGACCGCTTCAATACCTTTCCAAAACTGTCTTAATCGTCTCGCTAGGACACATGGTTACGAAGTTATGGCCATTTGAAGGAATGTCCAACTTTCCCATCCATCCATATGGCCATGGTTGAAATTTTGACGAAAATGCAAGGTCAACCATTATCGTTCTTATATCATTGAGGCTTCTTGAATAACCAAACCAAAGCCCTGGAACACAATAATAAGGATCTTGGCGATGAAAAAGTCTCAAAATGGGTCATAGTGCACTATATACGCATGCTAAAATTGATAGGTTTTCCCGAGTAAAATGCATTCAGAGCCCATTTACAAGACTATCCGTGAGTTTAATCGTAGAACCCATGTGCGGCTTTAGAAGACCGCTTCAATACCTTTCCAAAACTGTCTTAATCGTCTCGCTAGGACACATGGTTACGAAGTTATGGCCATTTGAAGGAATGTCCAACTTTCCCTCCATCCATATGGCCATGGTTGAAATTTTGACGAAAATGCAAGGTCAACCATTATCGTTCTTATATCATTGAGGCTTCTTGAATAACCAAACCAAAGCCCTGGAACACAATAATAAGGATCTTGGCGATGAAAAAGTCTCAAAATGGGTCATAGTGCACTATATACGCATGCTAAAATTGATAGGTTTTCCCGAGTAAAATGCATTCAGAGCCCATTTACAAGACTATCCGTGAGTTTAATCGTAGAACCCATGTGCGGCTTTAGAAGACCGCTTCAATACCTTTCCAAAACTGTCTTAATCGTCTCGCTAGGACACATGGTTACGAAGTTATGGCCATTTGAAGGAATGTCCAACTTTCCCATCCATCCATATGGCCATGGTTGAAATTTTGACGAAAATGCAAGGTCAACCATTATCGTTCTTATATCATTGAGGCTTCTTGAATAACCAAACCAAAGCCCTGGAACACAATAATAAGGATCTTGGCGATGAAAAAGTCTCAAAATGGGTCATAGTGCACTATATACGCATGCTAAAATTGATAGGTTTTCCCGAGTAAAATGCATTCAGAGCCCATTTACAAGACTATCCGTGAGTTTAATCGTAGAACCCATGTGCGGCTTTAGAAGACCGCTTCAATACCTTTCCAAAACTGTCTTAATCGTCTCGCTAGGACACATGGTTACGAAGTTATGGCCATTTGAAGGAATGTCCAACTTTTCCCTCCATCCATATGGCCATGGTTGAAATTTTGACGAAAATGCAAGGTCAACCATTATCGTTCTTATATCATTGAGGCTTCTTGAATAACCAAACCAAAGCCCTGGAACACAATAATAAGGATCTTGGCGATGAAAAAGTCTCAAAATGGGTCATAGTGCACTATATACGCATGCTAAAATTGATAGGTTTTCCCGAGTAAAATGCATTCAGAGCCCATTTACAAGACTATCCGTGAGTTTAATCGTAGAACCCATGTGCGGCTTTAGAAGACCGCTTCAATACCTTTCCAAAACTGTCTTAATCGTCTCGCTAGGACACATGGTTACGAAGTTATGGCCATTTGAAGGAATGTCCAACTTTCCCCTCCATCCATATGGCCATGGTTGAAATTTTGACGAAAATGCAAGGTCAACCATTATCGTTCTTATATCATTGAGGCTTCTTGAATAACCAAACCAAAGCCCTGGAACACAATAAGGATCTTGGCGATGAAAAGTCTCAAAATGGGTCATAGTGCACTATATACGCATGCTAAAATTGATAGGTTTTCCCGAGTAAAATGCATTCAGAGCCCATTTACAAGACTATCCGTGAGTTTAATCGTAGAACCCATGTGCGGCTTTAGAAGACCGCTTCAATACCTTTCCAAAACTGTCTTAATCGTCTCGCTAGGACACATGGTTACGAAGTTATGGCCATTTGAAGGAATGTCCAACTTTCCCCTCCATCCATATGGCCATGGTTGAAATTTTGACGAAAATGCAAGGTCAACCATTATCGTTCTTATATCATTGAGGCTTCTTGAATAACCAAACCAAAGCCTGGAACACAATAATAAGGATCTTGGCGATGAAAAAGTCTCAAAATGGGTCATAGTGCACTATATACGCATGCTAAAATTGATAGGTTTTCCCGAGTAAAATGCATTCAGAGCCCATTTACAAGACTATCCGTGAGTTTAATCGTAGAACCCATGTGCGGCTTTAGAAGACCGCTTCAATACCTTTCCAAAACTGTCTTAATCGTCTCGCTAGGACACATGGTTACGAAGTTATGGCCATTTGAAGGAATGTCCAACTTTCCCATCCATCCATATGGCCATGGTTGAAATTTTGACGAAAATGCAAGGTCAACCATTATCGTTCTTATATCATTGAGGCTTCTTGAATAACCAAACCAAAGCCCTGGAACACAAAATAAGGATCTTGGCGATGAAAAAGTCTCAAAATGGGTCATAGTGCACTATATACGCATGCTAAAATTGATAGGTTTTCCCGAGTAAAATGCATTCAGAGCCCATTTACAAGACTATCCGTGAGTTTAATCGTAGAACCCATGTGCGGCTTTAGAAGACCGCTTCAATACCTTTCCAAAACTGTCTTAATCGTCTCGCTAGGACACATGGTTACGAAGTTATGGCCATTTGAAGGAATGTCCAACTTTCCCCTCCATCCATATGGCCATGGTTGAAATTTTGACGAAAATGCAAGGTCAACCATTATCGTTCTTATATCATTGAGGCTTCTTGAATAACCAAACCAAAGCCCTGGAACACAATAATAAGGATCTTGGCGATGAAAAAGTCTCAAAATGGGTCATAGTGCACTATATACGCATGCTAAAATTGATAGGTTTTCCCGAGTAAAATGCATTCAGAGCCCATTTACAAGACTATCCGTGAGTTTAATCTTAGAACCCATGTGCGGCTTTAGAAGACCGCTTCAATACCTTTCCAAACTGTCTTAATCGTCTCGCTAGGACACATGGTTACGAAGTTATGGCCATTTGAAGGAATGTCCAACTTTTCCATCCATCCATATGGCCATGGTTGAAATTTTGACGAAAATGCAAGGTCAACCATTATCGTTCTTATATCATTGAGGCTTCTTGAATAACCAAACCAAAGCCCTGGAACACAATAATAAGGATCTTGGCGATGAAAAAGTCTCAAAATGGGTCATAGTGCACTATATACACATGCTAAAATTGATAGGTTTTCCCGAGTAAAATGAGTTTAATCGTAGTAAAAGTAAAATGAGTGAGTTAAATCGTAGAACCCATGTGCGGCTTTAGAAGACCGCTTCAATACCTTTCCAAAACTGTCTTAATCGTCTCGCTAGGACACATGGTTACGAAGTTATGGCCATTTGAAGGAATGTCCAACTTTCCCATCCATCCATATGGCCATGGTTGAAATTTTGACGAAAATGCAAGGTCAACCATTATCGTTCTTATATCATTGAGGCTTCTTGAATAACCAAACCAAAGCCCTGGAACACAATAATAAGGATCTTGGCGATGAAAAAGTCTCAAAATGGGTCATAGTGCACTATATACGCATGCTAAAATTGATAGGTTTTCCCGAGTAAAATGCATTCAGAGCCCATTTACAAGACTATCCGTGAGTTAATCGTAGAACCCATGTGCGGCTTTAGAAGACCGCTTCAATACCTTTCCAAAACTGTCTTAATCGTCTCGCTAGGACACATGGTTACGAAGTTATGGCCATTTGAAGGAATGTCCAACTTTCCCATCCATCCATATGGCCATGGTTGAAATTTTGACGAAAATGCAAGGTCACCATTATCGTTCTTATATCATGAGGCTTCTTGAATAACCAAACCAAAGCCCTGGAACACAATAATAAGGATCTTGGCGATGAAAAAGTCTCAAAATGGGTCATAGTGCACTATATACGCATGCTAAAATTGATAGGTTTTCCCCCGAGTAAAATGCATTCAGAGCCCATTTACAAGACTATCCGGTGAGTTTAATCGTAGAACCCATGTGCGGCTTTAGAAGACCGCTTCAATACCTTTCCAAAACTGTCTTAATCGTCTCGCTAGGACACATGGTTACGAAGTTATGGCCATTTGAAGGAATGTCCAACTTTCCCATCCATCCATATGGCCATGGTTGAAATTTTGACGAAAATGCAAGGTCAACCATTATCGTTCTTATATCATTGAGGCTTCTTGAATAACCAAACCAAAGCCCTGGAACACAATAATAAGGATCTTGGCGATGAAAAAGTCTCAAAATGGGTCATAGTGCACTATATACGCATGCTAAAATTGATAGGTTTTCCCGAGTAAAATGCATTCAGAGCCCATTTACAAGACTATCCGTGAGTTTAATCGTAGAACCCATGTGCGGCTTTAGAAGACCGCTTCAATACCTTTCCAAAACTGTCTTAATCGTCTCGCTAGGACACATGGTTACGAAGTTATGCCATTTGAAGGAATGTCCAACTTTCCCTCCATCCATATGGCCATGGTTGAAATTTTGACGAAAATGCAAGGTCAACCATTATCGTTCTTATATCATTGAGGCTTCTTGAATAACCAAACCAAAGCCCTGGAACACAATAATAAGGATCTTGGCGATGAAAAAGTCTCAAAATGGGTCATAGTGCACTATATACGCATGCTAAAATTGATAGGTTTTCCCGAGTAAAATGCATTCAGAGCCCATTTACAAGACTATCCGTGAGTTTAATCGTAGAACCCATGTGCGGCTTTAGAAGACCGCTTCAACCTTTCCAAACTGTCTTAATCGTCTCGCTAGGACACATGGTTACGAAGTTATGGCCATTTGAAGGAATGTCCAACTTTCCCATCCATCCATATGGCCATGGTTGAATTTTGACGAAAATGCAAGGTCAACCATTATCGTTCTTATATCATTGAGGCTTCTTGAATAACCAAACCAAAGCCCTGGACACATAATAAGGATCTTGGCGATGAAAAAGTCTCAAAATGGGTCATAGTGCACTATATACGCATGCTAAAATTGATAGGTTTTCCCGAGTAAAATGCATTCAGAGCCCATTTACAAGACTATCCGTGAGTTTAATCGTAGAACCCATGTGCGGCTTTAGAAGACCGCTTCAATACCTTTCCAAAACTGTCTTAATCGTCTCGCTAGGACACATGGTTACGAAGTTATGGCCATTTGAAGGAATGTCCAACTTTCCCATCCATCCATATGGCCATGGTTGAAATTTTGACGAAAATGCAAGGTCAACCATTATCGTTCTTATATCATTGAGGCTTCTTGAATAACCACCAAAGCCCTGGAACACAATAATAAGGATCTTGGCGATGAAAAAGTCTCAAAATGGGTCATAGTGCACTATATACGCATGCTAAAATTGATAGGTTTTCCCGAGTAAAATGCATTCAGAGCCCATTTACAAGACTATCCGTGAGTTTAATCGTAGAACCCATGTGCGGCTTTAGAAGACCGCTTCAATACCTTTCCAAAACTGTCTTAATCGTCTCGCTAGGACACATGGTTACGAAGTTATGGCCATTTGAAGGAATGTCCAACTTTCCCATCCATCCATATGGCCATGGTTGAAATTTTGACGAAAATGCAGGTCACCATTATCGTTCTTATATCATTGAGGCTTCTTGAATAACCAAACCAAAGCCCTGGAACACAATAATAAGGATCTTGGCGATGAAAAAGTCTCAAAATGGGTCATAGTGCACTATATACGCATGCTAAAATTGATAGGTTTTCCCGAGTAAAATGCATTCAGAGCCCATTTACAAGACTATCCGTGAGTTTAATCGTAGAACCCATGTGCGGTTTTAGAAGACCGCTTCAATACCTTTCCAAAACTGTCTTAATCGTCTCGCTAGGACACATGGTTACGAAGTTATGGCCATTTGAAGGAATGTCCAACTTTCCCATCCATCCATATGGCCATGGTTGAAATTTTGACGAAAATGCAAGGTCAACCATATCGTTCTTATATCATTGAGGCTTCTTGAATAACCAACCAAAGCCCTGAACACAATAATAAGGATCTTGGCGATGAAAAAGTCTCAAAATGGGTCATAGTGCACTATAACGCATGCTAAAATTGATAGGTTTTCCCCGAGTAAAATGCATTCAGAGCCCATTTACAAGACTATCCGTGAGTTTAATCGTAGAACCCATGTGCGGCTTTAGAAGACCGCTTCAATACTTTCCAAAACTGTCTTAATCGTCTCGCTAGACACATGGTTACGAAGTTATGGCCATTTGAAGGAAGTCCAACTTTCCCATCCATCCATATGGCCATGGTTGAAATTTTGACGAAAATGCAAGGTCAACCATTATCGTTCTTATATCATTGAGGCTTCTTGAATAACCAAACCAAAGCCCTGGAACACAATAATAGGATCTTGGCGATGAAAAAGTCTCAAAATGGGTCATAGTGCACTATATACGCATGCTAAAATTGATAGGTTTTCCCGAGTAAAATGCATTCAGAGCCCATTTACAAGACTATCCGTGAGTTTAATCGTAGAACCCATGTGCGGCTTTTAGAACCGCTTCAATACCTTTCCAAAACTGTCTTAATCGTCTCGCTAGGACACATGGTTACGAAGTTATGGCCATTTGAAGGAATGTCCAACTTTCCCATCCATCCATATGGCCATGGTTGAAATTTTGACGAAAATGCAAGGTCAACCATTATCGTTCTTATATCATTGAGGCTTCTTGAATAACCAACCAAAGCCCTGGAACACAATAATAAGGATCTTGGCGATGAAAAGTCTCAAATGGGTCATAGTGCACTATATACGCATGCTAAAATTGATAGGTTTTCCCGAGTAAAATGCATTCAGAGCCCATTTACAGACTAATCCGTGAGTTTAATCGTAGAACCCATGTGCGGCTTTAGAAGACCGCTTCAATACCTTTCCAAAACTGTCTTAATCGTCTCGCTAGGACACATGGTTACGAAGTTATGGCCATTTGAAGGAATGTCCAACTTTCCCCATCCATCCATATGCCATGGTTTGAAATTTGACGAAAATGCAGGTCAACCATTATCGTTCTTATATCATTGAGGCTTCTTGAATAACCAAACCAAGCCCTGGAACACAATAATAGGATCTTGGCGATGAAAAAGTCTCAAAATGGGTCATAGGGCACTATATACGCATGCTAAAATTGATAGGTTTTCCCGAGTAAAATGCATTCAGAGCCCATTTACAAGACTATCCGTGAGTTTAATCGATAACCCATGTGCGGCTTTAGAAGACCGCTTCAATACCTTTCCAAAACTGTCTTAATCGTCTCGCTAGGACACATGGTTACGAAGTTATGGCCTTTGAAGGAATGTCCAACTTTCCCTCCATCCATATGGCCATGGTTGAAATTTTGACGAAAATGCAAGGTCAACCATTATCGTTCTTATATCATTGAGGCTTCTTGAATAACCAAACCAAAGCCCTGGAACACAATAATAAGGATCTTGGCGATGAAAAAGTCTCAAAATGGGTCATAGTGCACTATATAGCATGCTAAAATTGATAGGTTTTCCCGAGTAAAATGCATTCAGAGCCCATTTACAGACTATCCGTGAGTTTAATCGTAGAACCCATGTGCGGCTTTAGAAACCGCTTCAATACCTTTCCCAAAACTGTCTTAATCGTCTCGCTAGGACACATGGTTACGAAGTTATGGCCATTTGAAGGAATGTCCAACTTTCCCATCCATCCATATGGCCATGGTTGAAATTTTGACGAAAATGCAAGGTCAACCATTATCGTTCTTATATCATTGAGGCTTCTTGAATAACCAACCAAAGCCCTGGAACACAATAATAAGGATCTTGGCGATGAAAAAGTCTCAAAATGGTTCATAGTACTATATACGCATGCTAAAAATGATAGGTTTTCCCGAGTAAAATGCATTCAGAGCCCATTTACAAGACTATCCGTGAGTTTTATCGTAGAACCCATGTGCGGCTTTAGAAGACGCTTTCAATACCTTTCCAAAACTGTCTTAATCGTCTCGCTAGGACACATGGTTACGAAGTTATGGCCATTTGAAGAATGTCCAACTTTCCCCTCCATCCATATGGCCATGTTGAAATTTGACGAAAATGCAAGGTCAACCATTATCGTTCTTATATCATTGAGGCTTCTTGAATAACCAAACCAAAGCCCTGGAACACAATAATAAGGATCTTGGCGATGAAAAAGTCTCAAAATGGGTCATAGTGCACTATATACGCATGCTAAAATGATAGGTTTTCCCGAGTAAAAGCATTCATAGCCCATTTACAAACTATCCGTGAGTTTAATCGTAGAACCCATGTGCGGCTTTAGAAGACCTGCTTCAATACCTTTCCAAACTG
>NW_024427902.1:0-52916 GCF_017562075.2 Anopheles merus
TTCTAAAGAAATAGCTTTGCGGCGTTTGAAGCAATGGGAAAGGAATTGAGCTGTGACGTTCATTAAAACCGGCTATGGTGAAGTGTTACGTAATATGGCGCTAATGTTATTTGAAGGAGGTAACAAGTGTAGATTCGCGAGTGGTTTCGTGTTTTCTTCTCATAGGCCAGTGGTGAAGGAGAGCAGTGTTTTCCACGAAAATTCGACCTGTTTTCGATGGATCAGCGAAAACCGCAAGTGGGTAGGCGTTGAACGATCTGTTGCTTACTGGACCAGTGATACAGGAATCGTTGTTTGCAATAATGCTGCGCTTCCGAATGCATGCGATACCGTTATCAGCCGACATCGAGAAAATGTATTGCAAGTGCAAGTGCATCCAGACCACACACCATTGCAAAAAATCTTGTGGCGATCGTCAGTGGAAATGCAGCCCAAAGAATACGAGCTGCAAAGGGTGACGTTCGGCTTGGCTCCCTCTTCTTTTCTTGCAACGCGGGTTTTGCAGCAACTAGCAGAAGATGATGGTGCAAGGTATCCTAATGCGCAGCGTGTCCTCAGGGAAGATTTCTATATGGACGATCTTCTTAGTGGCGCGCAGAGCTTTTAGGAAGCAAAAACCCTTCGTGCTGAGTTAAGTGAATTGTTGAGTGGAGGAGGTTTTCAATTGCGAAAGTGAGTGTCAAATGTACCAGCTGTGCTAAACGATGTGCCTGTGGAACATCTATCGTGTCCTGATGTCATCGGTCTTGGTGAAAATGTTCTTGTGAAAACCTTGGGTTTGTTGTGGCGACCGTGCTCAGATGACATAAGTGTGGAGATCAGGCAACCGGAAGAAAATGAATTTCTTACAAGAAAACAATTTGTTCGCAAATTGTGTTCGTCTCTTTGATCCGTTGGGAATCATTGCGCCTGTGATAGTATGGGCTAAGATTCTGTTGCAGCAGTTGTGGATCTCAACAACGAGTTGGGACGAACCGGTTAACAAAGAGATCGAGATCAAATGGAAATCTTTTGTGGAGCAAATGTCGTGTATGCAGTGTATGCGTGTTCCGCGATTTGTGCTTTTGCCTGGAAAGTGCAAACTCCAACTGCATTGTTTCTCGGATGCGTCGGAAAGGGCTTATGGTGCGTGCCTTTATGTTCGATCGGTGGATGATAGTGGTTGTGTGAAGGTGTCTTTGGTGGCAGCTAAATCCAAAGTAGCACCGTTGAAACGTGTGAGTTTAGCGAAACTCCAGCTGTGTGGTGCTTTGCTAGCGGCAAAGTTGTGGAAATCGGTTTACAGGGCCTTCAAGGAACCGGAAATTCCGTGTTTTTTTCTGGACGGATTCCACTGTGGTATTGTGTTGGCTCCGATCTCCATCTTATGTTTGGGCTACCTTTGTAGCAAACAGAGTGGCTGAAGTGCAGGAAACGTGTAAGGGTTATCCGTGGCTCCATGTGAAGGGTTCAGAAAATCCTGCTGACATTGTTTCTAGAGGATTTCTACCTCAAGAGTTTGCAGCACATTCGTTTTGGTTGGAAGGGCCTTCTTGGCTATCTATGCGTGAAGAACAGTGGAATTGTGTGACAGTGTTGGCTGATCCTGAAGAAGCGTTACAAGAGCGGAAGAAAATTGTGTTGTTAAGTGCGACGGAAAAGGTGTTCGAACCGCATTTTTTGCTGGATAAGTTTTCTTCATATTGGAAAACCGTTCGTGTTGCTGCCTACTGTTCCCGATTTGTGAAAATACGTCTTGGAAAGGAGCACGATGAAGGAGAGTGTTCTAATAAGGAATTTAGTGATGCGGCGAAACTGTTGGTGAAAATTCTGCAGCAGCAAGAATTTGGTGAGGAACTGCTGGCGTTACGGAAGGGTGACAAAGTGTTTTTGATTTCGCGCTTGAAGTACTTGCGACCGTTTTTGGATCCTGAAGGTGTACTCCGTGTTGGTGGCCGCCTTAAACATGCTACCATCGGGTATGGTGCAAAGCATCCGATGATTCTCCCTGCTAAGACGAACTTCACTAGAATCCTGGTGAAGGCGTATCATCAGTTGGCGATGCATGCTGGTCCCCGTCAAACTCTGGTTTTGGTGCGGCAGGAGTTTTGGATCCTGAGTGGAAATCGGTTGCGAATGCTGTTTGTCGTAGCTGTGTGACATGCTTTAAGGCGGACCCTTTGCCTATCGTGCAGCCTCTGGGACAACTTCCGGCTGAAAGGACAACACCATCCAGGCCGTTTTCTTTCGTTGGAGTGGACTACTGTGGACCGGTGTTTCTAAAGCCAACGCACCGTAAGGCGGCGGCTTTAAAGCTTACATTTCTATTTTTGTTTGTTTTAGCACCAAAGCTGTTCATATCGAGCTGGTGGAAGATCTTTCGACTGGAGCTTTCATCGCGGCTTTTCGTCGGTTCATTTCTCGGCGCGGGCTTCCGATCCATGTGTACTCGGACAATGGATTGAACTTTCAAGGCGCGCAGAAGCAACTGTTGGAACTATTTGGCATGCTGAAAAACAAGTCGGCTAAAGCGATCGTTCAGAGTGAAGCAGTGAAGCTTGGCATAACTTGGAGCCTCATCCCCCCGAGATCTCCCAACTTCGGCGGACTTTGGGAGGCTGTGGTGAAGGCGGCAAAGAGAACTATGCAGAAAGTGCTTGGCGATCGACAGCTATCGTTTGGAGATTTTGTAACTGTTTTGACCCAAATTGAAGCGCAACCCCTTACACCATTATCAGAAGATCCTTGCGAGCTGGATGTTCTTACTCCAGGCCATTTTCTTATAGGGACGTCATTGTTAGCACTACCCGATCAGAATGTGTTAGAAGTACCTATGAATAGGTTGAAACTAAAAGATCAGTTGCAACAGATTGTTCAAGATCATTGGAGAAGATGGCGGGTAGAATATATGGGAGAGTTGCATAATTCTTATCAAAAGAATAGGGCAGTGCACCAGCTTAGTAAAGGACAAATGGTAATGCTGAAGGAAGAAGATAAGGTTAGTGAAGAGTGGTCTTTGGCGAGAATAGTAGATACTCATCCAAGGAAAGACAGCGTGGTGCGAGTAGTTACGGTTAGAACAGCGAAAGGGATCTACAAACGCCCAGCTTCCAAGTTATGTCTTTTACCTTTTGAGAGAGAGATAGGAGATTATTTTGAGAATTAAAAATTGGTTCAATTTTGGTGGCCGCCATGTTAGGATTCATCATAATTCAAATTAACGGAATGAGGAACTACCGTTGTGCGGGTTTTATTAGTTGGGAAGGGATAGGATTGTGTCCGTCAGGAACGACAGGTTCTAGAGAAGGGTATATAAGAAGTCTGAATTTTGTATCG
Organism: Anopheles merus; assembly: GCF_017562075.2. Taxonomy (NCBI): domain Eukaryota; kingdom Metazoa; phylum Arthropoda; class Insecta; order Diptera; family Culicidae; genus Anopheles; species Anopheles merus. The sequence goes on from NW_024427902.1 coordinate 3,316, forward strand.
TTCTGTTTTGCACTGCAATTTCACTCAAATAAAAACACAACGTAGGAAAACAGACCCAATCTTTCGGTCCCAATAATGAACACAAACTCATGCCATCTCTTTCTATTCATCAGCCCTACTCTCTCACACGCATCGATGAACTTTTACATATCTCTTTGTTCATTGTACTATATTTGAAGGGTTTAAAAGTGATAGATAACAATTCATGTTCATGAAGTAGTTATGGTCAAATGTTAATAGTGTAATGTTTGTACCATGGTCGACCTGAGTTCAATTCCATTTTTATAATTTTTTGATGATTTAAAGTTTTATTTAATTTTTAAAACATCCAGCTCCAATAACTTCAAACCCCTTTACTCATTGTTAGAAATGCGTGTCTAATAGTTAATCTGTTTTTTTTTATTGTTTTATTTATTTCTTTTAACTCATTTAGTATCAGTACCCCTTCATACAACCAAACCAGTAAATAGCACGATAATGAATAATAATATGGTGGCGCAACAGGCAAAGTGATTCGAAGTAGAACTAGCGATGTGGTTGGTAGCATCCAGGATGAAGATTGAGCATGAATTGAACCATGAGTGGAGGGAGTGAATCCGAATGTTCATTTCTATTTTTAGCTCTTTTTTGCATGAGTTCATCTTTCACGTGTGTTCACTATCCCCGAAAATGATCTGTATTTCGTTGGTCTTTTCGGGGATAATTTGTTAACGAATTATCCCCGAAAAGACCAGCGAAAACCAGCGTGGTCGCGAGCTTGGGACAGCGCTTTCATAGACTCTGTTCTAACAGAGCGAGAAAGCATGCTCCTTTTGCTACCTGCAACGACATGTCTACACACAGAAAAATTGTCGATCACTATAATACAGGGTTTCAACTGTTTTTTTTTTATTGTTTCCCGAGAATATTTAGATACTTCCCTGATTTGTTTGGATACTTTCCACGATTTATTATGCATTATGGAAATTATTTGGAGATTTTTATTGATTTGTTATAGGACCATGAACATAAATTGTGAGAACAAATCAAACATATTTGGCAAACGGTCGGTAACTTTTCAAACAAACTCAAATATTCAGGGTAAAGCAACAAAACCCGCAAAAAACCCTGTAAACAGCAGACAGCTATTTGGGAGAAAAAAACCACACAGGAGTGTGCTGGCAGAAAAAAAGCATTCTTTGAAATAACTGTCAAACGTGCCACTTGGTCAGAGCAGTTTGGTTTAGCAGTGACGATATCGACAGTGTTAGCGAAGTGCAGACTATTTGAGGCAATAATGGAAGCATCAAAAAAGAATGCAGGTATTTGGAAGTTTTTGAGCGTCATACTGCCGCGATTAATAAATACAGATGTAATATCTGTAAAGATGTCTTAACGGTAAGCGGCATTTCATCGTTCACCTTGAAGCGTCATTTTGCTAAAAAACATCCGACCACCGATTTCGAACCCGCGCAAAGTTCAGCTTCTTTAAGCTTAGTGAAAGAACAGCGTGAAAATACAACAACATTAGGCAAACGAGTTCAGTCATCAGTTAGTGACTATGTTGATGTTTTCAAGCCTTTAAGCACCAATACAAAAACGAGTATTGAACAGCAGCTTCTCAATGTGTTTTGCAATCATGCGTTGCCCTTTTATTTATTGGAAGCTGATGATTTCAAGCAACTCTTCCATACCGTTTGCCCAAGTTATAACCTACCTAACCGAAAAACGTTTAGCAATACAATGCTGAACAACGAGTATCAGAAGCTTCTGGAAAAAGTACAAAATAGATTGAATAATTTTAAAGCTGTGTGTTTAACATCGGATGGCTGGACCAACATAAACAATGTTAGCTTTTTAGCAGCAACTGCTCATTTTATTGATGAAACGGACGGCAAATTGACAACTTATTTGTTAGATTGTAACGAGTCTGCAAAACGACATACTGCAGAAAATATAGATCAGTGGTTGAGAACTGTGATGGATAACTATAACATTTCAAAAAAAGTTTGCTGTGTTGTCACAGATAATGCGGCTAACATGAAGAGTGCAGTGAATAGCTTAGGAATCCGCCATATTCCATGTTTTGCTCATACGCTTAATTTAATTGTAAAAGATGCAATCAGTAAAACAATATCAGATATGCTTACAAAAATACGGAAGATTGTTACACATTTTTAAAAAAAGCACAATTGCTCTGTTGAAGCTCCAGGAGATGCAGAACAATATGAAATATCCAAAGCTGAAACTTTTGTTAGACGTAGCCACACGGTGGAATTCTACGTACTATATGCTGGAGCGATTTTACGCAAATAAAGAACCTATAATTTCTACTCTTGCATTGCTCCGGTTTGAATATGAATTAAATGAAGCTGAATGGCTAATTATGAAGGAGGCGTCTGACATACTAAAAATATTCGATGTAGTAACCAAAGAAATGTCAGCTGAAAAAAATGTAACTGTATCAAAGGTTCGTGTTTTGCATAAGCTACTGTTGTCAAAACTAAAATCGTTGTTGCAAACTAAGACTAGTTCGGAACCAGTTTTAGAAATGATGCAACTTTTGATCGATGGCTTAAATAATAAATTTAAGTATGCATACACCACCTCTGTTTCCCGAGCAACCGTTGTTGATCCTCGATTTAAACAAAAAGGATTTTCTGATGAACACGAGTTTAAAGAATGTTGTAATGCAGTATTACGAGAGTTGAGAATGGAGAACAACTTCCAAAACGACCTGAACAACTCCCCAGAAATTGTTGTAACGGGAACAGAAATTGCCACGGACGATACGAATCTTTGGGCAGAATTTGACATTAATCAAAATCATCCACAAATCATGCTCAACTCACGGAGTTGTCTAGAAAAAGAGCTTGATAATTACGTTGCAGAGCCTTTGGCACACCGTAACGATGATCCATTAGAATGGTGGAAGCTAAACAAATATAAAAATCCAACAGTCTACCAAGTAATGCTCCGTGAGTTGTGCATACCTGCTACATCAGTTCCTTGTGAACGAGTGTTTTCTAAGGCAGGAGACATTGAACGAAGTAAACGGAATCGACTAAAACCAAACAAATTGAACAAAATATTGTTCATAAAACACAATAAAAACTGCTAGAACCGGTTTAGCAACAGTGCTAAAAAAGCATAAAGTGAGCGTAGAATCAATTGCACTACCGTTTTTTTTTCATTTTACTTACATTTAAACACCATACATATTTCATAATTTTACTGCATTACCATTCCTTTATTGTACTACTAATAACCAGAATACTACTACTAATTTGGTTAAACACAACTTTTTTGATAAGTGTTGATGCTAAATAAGCTGTCATGCTTGATTTTTTTTCTATAATTTTATATCAAACATACTATCTTCAATTAGTTCAATCTTCAATCTTCAATCTTCAATAGGTCGTTTTCGCTGGTTTCAGAAGCTTTTGGGAAATAAGGATTTTTGCACATGGAGCCATGGGATCGTCACTGCATTAAACGATTTTTTGTCAAGTTTGATTTACTCTAACCAGTCGGAAAAATTCTTGATTTCAAGCTCTTTTGAATGCGATAGCTAGGCTATACGCCGGTTTCAAGAGATGCTTATTTCGAATTCATGAAGGAGAGTTTTTAGTGGGTAAAAATCCCACACTACCAGGGTGTCTTTTAGAAGATCCTCTCTCCTTATAAAACAAAACAAAAGGAAAAAAAATGTAGGGAAGTAATCCGAAGATCTGTTAACAATCTATCTTTCGTTTGGATTATATTTGTGTTGCATATCGGTTGTATAGTATAAATATTCTGAATCAACTTCATGTACCTATTTAGTTTTTATAATTTAAACACAATCATTTATAGTACAACATTACAGGAGGGAAAATGACCATTGGGACATTATTTTTCTGTTACACTTCATATTCATCTTTCATGTTATTTCATGCTGTTAGTGCCATTAGGTTTCCGCTTTTTCCACGTTAACGAGGCACCACTTAGTGCACAAATTGCTCTATGAGCGCACAGGGTTAAAAAAACGTACAGCGCAAAAGTGCACGTAGCCCTGTGTGCTAGCACTTCCGCACTGTGATCAGAGAGCGCACTGTGCGAAAGTTCTAGCACTGTGCTAGCACTTTCGCACTGTGATCATAGAGCGCACTGTGCGAAAGTGCAAGCACTGTGCTAGCACTTCCGCACTGTGATCAGAGAGCGCACTGTGCGAAAGTGCTAGCACTGTGCGAAAGTGCTAGCACAGTGCTAGCACTTCCGCACTGGTTCCAAGTGCGCACTGTGCGCACAGTGCGCACAGCACACTAAGGGCAATGTGCGTGTGTGCACAGCACTTAATTGTGCTACTTTACCCAACACTATTGGCAACGCATTTCTCTTTTTTAGGTTGGCAGTCATGCCGTTAATCTTGATTCGTTGAACTTCGTCTTTCCTGTACTTTTGTAGCGACAAGTCGCATATCGCTCTTGCTTCAATAAATACAATTTTAGGTTATAGGCCCAGCACATTTTTGGACAAAGGGAAAGTGACTAATCGAAATTGTGTATTGTGATGGAGCAAGAAAAGAACGATCATCATTTTCTCCCGCTGTTTGACGGCACAAATTATACCGCATGGAAGAATCGGATGACAATACTCTTATAGGGCCTAGAGCTAGGCATAGACAATAGGGCTAGAGGTGCTGAAGGACGAGGCGGGAGATAGTGAGGCGATAGCTAGGGAAAAGGAGCGGAGCCGTGAAGCGAGGGCTAAGTTAGATCGGCGATGCAAATCATTACTTGTATCGAGAATACACGACTCGCAATTGGAGTACATTCAGGACTAGAAAACTCCAAAGGACGTATGGGATGCTCTTCGGCGTGTGTTCGAGCGACGCAGCATTGCAAGTCGCATGCATTTGAAGCGACAAATGCTTACTCTTCGTTTCGAGGGCGGAACACTTCAGCAGCATTTTTTAAAGTTTGATAAACTAGTGCGGGAATATCGGGCTACTGGTGCTGTGCTGGAAGAGTTTGATGTGGTTTGCCATTTGTTAGTTACGCTCGGATCGTCATATTCGACCGTTGTAACAGCATTGGAAACAATGCCCGAGGAGAGTCTGTCCGTCGAATTCGTTAAATGTATGTTGCTTGACGAAGAAACAAAAAGAAAGAGTGTAGATCTTCGCGCACCGGAAAATGAAGCTGCATTCTCTGGCACGAGGCCAAATTGGCAGCAGAAAAGTAAGGTTAGGTGTTTTGGCTGCAAGGTTATCGGAAATAAGTTATCTGAGTGTCCGAACAAAAGGCAAAATTACACCAATCGCAGGCACACGTCGGTGAAGCAAGTGTTAGTTTTGTTGGTGTAAATGCGGGATGTTTTAACAAAATGGAGTGGTATATAGATTCGGGCTGTTCCGATCATCTGGTGAATAACAAAGAGTTTTTCGATGAAATGTGGCTATTGGAAAATCCGATTGAAATTGCGATTGCTAAGGATGATGATTCGTGCGGAATATTCTGGAAACGTGAAGATCATCAGCAATGTGTTCGAAAAGCAAATTGAGTGCGTGGTGCGAAATGTTTTATATGTGCCTGATTTGCGTTGTAATCTTTTCTCAGTAATGCGTGTTGATGCTGCTGGTATGAAAGTGGTATATGCAAACGGAGCGGTACAGATTTATCGTGGTTCGGAAATTGTCGCGTGTGGTTCACGGGTTGGAAAATTATATCATCTAGATTTTAGTTATGTGAAGCGTGGTGAATATTCGATGATGACGACAGGTCGAGTGTCTAAAGAGCTGGAATTATGGCATAAGCGTCTTGGTCACTTAAACGTGCGCAGTATTGAGCTATTGATTCGGAATGAAATGGTTTCTGGGTTGAAAGTGAAATGTACCGACAAAAATGTTGTGGTGTGCGAGTCTTGTTTAACCGGGAAGCAAACACGGAATCCGTTTCCATCGCGTAATGAAAAACGATCGTCGCGAGTGTTGGAGCTCATTCATTTGGATGTTTGTGGTCCAGTTACTCCAGTTGGTAACGGTGGTGTGAAATACTTACGTGTACGTGTCTTTTGTAGAAGACTGGAGCCATTTTTGTATGGTTGTTTACGTTTTTTGTTATTGTTGTGTCTTGACAGCTAGGGCTACGTTCATCCAGCAAATTGTGTGCGTATTTTCACTGGGTGAAGCGTTAGCGTTGCGTTTGAATTGTCGATGTATTAGTGTTAGGTCCGTTAGGCTAAGAACAAAATTGTCAACCATTGTCGTTAAAGGATTCGGAATATACTGACGCGTACGCCAAAGGTCACCGTTAAACCCTGAGAAATTTTCACTGCACTTTAACATAAAATATCACAACGTAGGGCCGATCACGAACATTTGGTGCCGTGACCAGGATTGGTGTATTGTGAAGTGAAATTGTTGCTCGTTTTTTGTGTGATTTTGCTGCGTGTAAAAATCTGTTGACTTTACGTTTTTTCGTCACCGACCATAGACAACGAACAGTTTCTTTCGAAATTCGTTGTCCAGTGCTTGTTGCGTGTTGTGACTTGATTGTTGAGCATTGTGTAATTGTTTGATTGCTGTGATAATTGATCATACGCACGGACAGAACATTTGTGAATTTGTGTTTCGTGTTCAGTGTCCTGTGTTTTTTGCGCCATCGTTCCATCTGCCATTACGAGACTGATATGGCTAACGCTGTAAATTTGCTGTCCAGACGGCGAACCCTGGAAGAAAAAATTCAGCGTGTTATAGCATTTGCTGCTAATTTTGTGCCTGAGCGGGATGAATTCAGGCTTGGCTTATTCATCTCCGACACCGAACGTGTTGCAGCAGAGTTCGATACAGTATAGCAGTTGATCGAGGATGGAGCAGCACCCGAAGCGCGCGAAATGGAGAGCCATTTTCGCGCTACGACTGAGGACGCCTTAATGGCCGCGAGGGCCAGCCTACAAGCGTTGTCGCGGCCATCGCATAATGCTATTCCCGCCTCATCGACCATTGCTACATCTGGAGTGAGGCTGCCAACCATTTCTCTTCCAGAATTTGACGGCAATGAGATGCAATGGGCGACATTTCGGGACACTTTTGAAGCACTAATCCACAGCAACGAAGAGGTGCTAACTATCCAAAAGTTCCATTATCTTCGAGCTGCGCTCAAGGGTGAAGCTGCAAAGTTGCTGAAATCGATTCCGTTGTGTGCATCTACTACTACAACATTGCCTGGAAATCGTTGGTGGACAGATACGCCAACGAGTATCTACAAAAGAAGCGTCATCTACAGGCAATTTTCAACATCGGCAAGGTGACCAAGGAATCGAACGCATCATTGCACAGGCTGGTTGACGATTTTGACCGTCACGTAAAGATGCTGCATCAGCTTGGCGAACCAACAGCGCAATGGAGCACCGTGCTAGAATATGTGTTGTGCACCAAGCTTCCCGATGAGACGCTACGAACGTGGGAAGATTATGCTTCCACCCTCAGCAGCCCGAACTACAGCATGCTAATTGAGTTCCTGCAAAGAAAAATGAGAACATTAGAATCGATTTCTATGAACCATCCGGCAACGAGAGAAGCTACTCATCCTAGTTTTGTACGGCGAGCTCCACAGCACCTTTCTTCCTGCTCAACCATGGCGAGCAGTTCAAAAGGGTGCCCGCATTGCCAGCATGATCATGCCTTAAGCAGTTGCTATAAGTTTTGCCGTCTTCCTCTGTCTGAGCGTTTTCAGATAGCTATTGAGAAGAAAGTTTGCCATAATTGCTTAAGGAAAGGTCACTTGGCAAGGAACTGCGCTTCATCGTCCAGGTGCAAACACTGTGGTGAGAGACATCACTCTCTTTTGCATCGTTCGTCTGCAGTCGGTACGGAACCGAAACTCGTGTATGCGGAAGGACAAGAATCCACAGGAAGGAATGATCGTAACCAAGCACAGTCGCTCAACGTTACTAAGCATCCTATTCGATCGGAGGAAGTGTTTTTGCTCACTGTTCGTTTGAGCATAATTGATGCTGATGGTAAAGAGCATTTGGTACGCGCTTTGCTAGATTGTGCATCTCAACCCAACCTCATGACAGAGAAACTTGTCAAATTGCTGCAGCTACAACGGTGTCCTTCTAACGTTGAAATAACGGGAGCTGGAAGGATATCTCGAGACGTTCGTGGATCGGTGTTTGCTGAGATACGCTCCAAGAGGCAACCATTCAGCTGTGGTGTTCAGTTCCTGGTAATGGACAAGCTGACATCCAATTTGCCTTCTGAGACTGTAAGTGTCAGTCACTGGTGTATCCCTAAAGGCCTCGAGCTAGCTGATCCCGAATTCAACACATCGCAGCAGGTTGATTTGGTGATAGGTATCAAGCACTACTATTCATTCTTCCCCAGTGCAGCCAGAGTACATTTGGGTGATGGGTTGCCGTTATTGATTGATAGTGTGTTTGGTTGGATTGTTGCTGGTTCGGCTACGTTACAATGCTCGGAACCACAGGTAACAAGTTCAAACGCTATCTGTATGATGTCGCTGGAAGAGAGCATCGAACGATTCTGGAAGACAGATTCATTAGTGATGAAGGATGGCTACTCGCCTGAGGAACGAAGATGCGAGCAGATATTCCGTGATACAACGGCGAGAAATGAGACTGGGCGTTATATCGTACGCTTACCCCGTCATCCCGATTTCGGCATCAGACTGGGTGCTTCCAAGGTAAGCGCAGTACGAAGATATGATCTGTTGGAGAGGAGATTCGCTAAAAATGCAAAGTTGAAGGAAGAGTACCATGCGTTTATGAAGGAGTATCTTGATCTCGGGCACATGAGTTTAGTTCGGGATGGAGATACAGTACCTGCTGAGTCGTATTATTTGCCACATCATCCTGTGTTCAAGGAGTCTAGCACCACAACGAAAATCAGGGTCGTGTTCGACGGTTCTTCTAAAACCACCAGCGGATACTCGTTGAATGATGCTTTGTGCGTGGGACCAGTGGTGCAGGACGACTTGCTAGATCAGCTTTTGCGGTTCCGCACGTATAAGGTGGCATTAGTTGGCGATATAGCAAAAATGTACCGCCAAATACTTCTTCATCCTGACGATCGACCGTTGGTGCGAATCTTGTTTCGCTTCGAGCCGCAGCAGCCAGCGGAGACCTACCAGCTGAATACAGTAACGTATGGTCTCGCGCCTTCATCCTTTCTCGCTACGCGCGCTCTTATTCAGCTGGCCGATGATGAGGGTAATGCATACCCACGAGCGGGCCCAGCTCTACGAAAGAATTTTTACGTCGACGATTTCATCGGTGGAGCCCAATCAGTTGAGGAAGCCACCCGCCTACGAACTGAATTGGCCGAACTACTACAAAAGGGCGGATTTGAGCTGCGGAAATGGACGTCGAACTGTGTTGATGTGCTGCATGGGCTGGATGAGGCACAGGTTGGAACCACAACCAAGATGAGCTTCGATTCTCACGAAGCCGTGAAGACACTTGGCATCAGTTGGGTTCCACAAGGTGATTGGCTGGTGTTTGAGGGTGTGTGCCAGCCAGACGACGATGTGATCACCAAGCGATCTGTGTTATCTGCCATCGCAAAAATGTACGATCCTTTGGGGATGATAGCGCCGATAATCATCCGTGCTAAGATGATTATGCAGGAGATATGGGTGTCGTCACGCGATTGGGATGAATCGTTGCCAGAAGACATCGTATGCAAGTGGAAGCAGTTTCAGAAGGAGATACGATCTCTATCACAATATCGAATGGACAGATTCATACTGCTTCCTGAGGCGCGAAACATCGAGCTGCACACTTTTGCTGATGCATCTTCTGCAGCCTATGGTGCTTGCACATATGTGCGGTGTGAAGACGCTGGGCGAGTTCGAGTCATGCTTTTAGCGTCGAAGAGTAAAGTTGCTCCGTTGAAAAATCTGACTATTGCTCGGTTGGAGTTGTGTGCCTGCGTTCTAGCTGCGCACTTGCATCACCGCATAAAAGGTGCCATTGATGTGGCCGTAAATGCATCATATTTTTGGACCGACTCAGATATCTGCATGCATTGGATCAAGGCGCCACCGAGCACATGGAAAACATTTGTGGCCAACCGTGTAGCGGAAATCCAGCATTTCACTAGTGGTGCCAAGTGGAGGCATGTAGCTGGAGTCGAAAATCCTGCTGATTTGATATCGCGTGGGATGGAGGTGTCCGAGTTCAACAACAGTCGAGCATGGAGGCATGGACCAGCCTGGCTTGAGCATTCGCAAGATGCTTGGCCCATGCCCAATCCACAAAGCATTTCTGAAGTGGCAGAGCAAGAGAGGAAGGAGTTAATTTCGGCGGTTACTGTGTGCCACAACGAATTGTTTCTGTGTTGGTCATCTTATACTCGCCTGGTGAACGTTGTCAGCTATTGCATGCGATTCATTGCCATGCTCCCTCATCTAAAGAAATTAAGAGGAAGAAGAGTTTTACGATGCAGCGAGGGGAATGCGCAACTGAGGGACGTTTCATCTCGTAAAGTTCTCAGCGCTCGGGAGCGAGCAGCAGCAGTTAATGCCTTAATACGCCTTGCCCAACGTGAGTCTTTTGCTGAGGAGCTACGCGATCTGCAAGGAGGAAAGCGGGTCAAAAAACAATCAGAGCTGAAAACCGGGTTGGCGTTTGTGGACGAAAAGGGTATCATCTTGGTTGGTGGACGACTGAATTTATCACAGCTGCCGTATCAGTCGAAACATCCCGCACTGCTGCCGAAGGGCCATCCTTTGGCTCGATTGATTGCTGAGCATGATCACAAAATGCTTCTTCATGGAGGAGGACGGTTGCTGCTGTCAGTTATACGAGAGAGGTTTTGGCCTTTGAACGGAAGAATGTTGGTCAAAAGCGTAGCTCGGAGCTGTATAAAATGTATTCGGTACCAGCCTACTATTGCAGAGCAGCATACTGGCCAGCTGCCCGCTGCCCGAATTATACCAAGCCGGCCCTTTGCTGTTACCGGGGTCGATTATGCAGGTCCCCTGTACCTAAAACCTGCGCATAGGCGCGCAGCATCGTTGAAAGCATACCTGTGTGTCTTCGTGTGCTTTGCAACAAAGGCGGTGCATTTGGAGCTAGTGGGAGACCTCTCAACTGACGGTTTTCTCGGGGCTCTACGGAGGTTTACGGCGAGGAGAGGTGTTCCGGATCATCTCCATTCGGACAATGGAAAAAACTTCGAGGGAGCGAGAAATGAGCTACGAGAGCTTTTTGCGACTTTGACGAGTGAAGCTGCGCAGAGTACCATCGCTTCGTCGTGCGCGGACCAGGGAATCTCTTGGCACATGATTCCACCGAGAGCTCCTCACTTTGGCGGCCTTTGGGAAGCCGCGGTGAAAACGGCCAAGCGTCATCTGTTCCGTCACCTCGGAAGTACTCGGCTCTCCTTCGAGGGTTACTACACCGTGCTGCACCAGATCGAGGCAGCTATGAACTCTCGTCCTCTCTTACCGCTTACGGATGATCCCAATGATTTAGCCGCACTAACACCTTCTCATTTTTTGATAGGCTCCTCATTGACGGCACTTCCGGACCCTGACATGACGATGGCACACACTAATGCACATGAGCACTTGGCGAAGCTGCAGCTATTGGTGCAGAAGTTTTGGAAACACTGGCAAAAGGAGTACTTGCAAGAGTTGCAAAAGGACCCGCGTGTTGCCAGGCAGGCAGATCAAATCCAACCCGGTCGAATGGTTATCCTGATGGACGAGTTGCTGCCTAGTACCCGTTGGCCGTTAGCGCGTGTGATAGAGGTGCACCCCGGTCTGGACGGGCTGGTGCGAGTAGTTACCTTGCGCACGATGAAGGGTTTAATTAAGCGTCCGATAACTAAAATATGTCCTTTGCCAGTAGAAGAGAGAGGAGATAACACTTTGCCAGCAGCTTCGTAACCGAAATGTCCGTATTTGTCGATTTAATGTTTGCGCACCGCACTTCGTCGTTGTATAAAGAAAACCACGCGGTTTGTGTCAGGACTGAGTTAGTGTTAGTGTTAGTGTTGATGGTACATCAAGGCGAGGAGTATGTTTACGTTTTTTGTTATTGTTGTGTCTTGACAGCTAGGGCTACGTTCATCCAGCATATTGTGTGCGTATTTTCACTGGGTGAAGCGTTAGAACAAAATTGTCAACCATTGTTGTTAAAGGATTCGGAATATACTGACGAGTACGCCAAACGGTCACCGTTAAACCGTGAGAAATTTTCACTGCACTTTAACATAAAATATCACAACGTAGGGCCGATCACGAACAATGGTTTTTCTGATTCAGTCAAAGGATGAGGTGTTCAAGCGTTTCTGTGAGTACGAGGCTATTGTTACCGCAAAGTTTGGTCAACAGCCGTTTACGTTGTGATAATGGCGGTGAATACCGAAGCAAGCAGTTTGAGCAATTCCTGAAGCAGAGTGGTATCGTTGTGAAGTGGACTGTTCCACATACACCTCAGCAAAACGGGGTTAGCGAGCGGATGAACCGTACCTTGGTTGACAAGGCCAGAACAATGCTGCAGGATTCCGGAATCAAAAAGCGATTTTGGGGGCAAACCATTCAAACGGCTGCATACCTTCTCAACCGCAGCCCCACGAATGCGATCGATGGCAACAAGACTCCATACGAAAGATGGGAAGGTAAGAAACCTGATTTGGCAAAGCTCCGAATTTTTGGATGTGATGTGTACGTTCACATTCCGAAAGAACAACGTGCTAAGCTGGATGCAAAAGCTTGGAAAGGAGTTTTAGTAGGATACTCTGTGAATGGGTATAGGGTTTGGAACCCGGAGCAGCATGAAATTGTGCACGTGCGTGATGTTGTATTTTTGGAAGGCTGTCATATTACTTCAGAAGCAGTAGGAGATATGTCACACGACGATTTTTTTTTGACACCAATGAATAGAGAAGGTTCATCAGATGATGTTGAGTTAGACGATAAAGCAAGTCCATGACCATGACATTGAATCTGCGGAAGGGTATGAAACGGCTCCTAGCCTGAATTCTGATGTTGAAGTGGTTCCTGATGATGAAATTTCAAAACGACAACGGACGGTTCCTGTGTGGCACAAAGACTATGCGGTGGAATATGCAGCATACGCATTGAATGCCGCAAGTTATGTTGAGAATCTACCGACCTCACTAGCAGAAGCTCGTCAGCGCGATGATTGGAACGAATGGAAAAAGGCTGTTGCTGAAGAGATGCAGTCCTTGGAAAGGAATAAGACATGGGAGTTAGTAAAGCTACTGGAGAATAGGACACCGATATCATGCAAATGGGTGTTAACAATAAAGCGGAGCATGGATAACCAACATTATCGTTATAAAGCTCGCTTAGTGGCTAGAAGTTTTAGCCAGCGTTACGGTTTCGATTACAATGAAACATATTCTCCGGTTGCTAAATTGGATACTCTGCGCATGGTCTTGGCTTATGCTAATGAAGCAAAGATGATAGTGCATCAGATGGATGTTCGAACTGCCTTCTTGAACGGCACGTTAACGGAATAGATTTTCATGACACAGCCCGAGGGTTTCCAGACTGACGGAGATCTTGTGTGCCGTTTACATAAATCTCTGTACGGTTTTAAGCAGGCGTCGAAAGTATAGAATGATCGGTTTAACGATTTTGTTCATGGACGTTTGGGTTTTAGACGGAGTCTAAACGACCAGTGCCTTTACATAAGATCAACGAAAAACGGCGTTGTTATCATCGTGTTGTACGTGGATGACCTCGTGATCGTGGGTTCAACTCTAGAGGATGTGGTTTGTGTGAAAAGATGCCTATCAAACGAGTTCGAGATGAAAGATATTGGCGAGGTGAAGTGCTTTCTTCGAATGAACATAAGCTACGATAGGGAACAAGGTGTGATGCAAATTCACCAGCGACATTATCTTCAAGATGTCTTGCGACGGTTCAAGATGGAGACATGTAAACCTTGTTCGACACCTATCGAGTATCGTCTAAAGCTGATGAAAGGCGACGAGGATAAACGTACGTCACAACCCTATCGTGAATTAGTAGGTTGTCTGATGTATGCTGCTCAGACGACAAGACCTGATCTGGCCGCTGCAGTGAACTTTTTCAGTCAGTATCAGAGTTGTCCAACGGACGAGCATTGGACACATCTCAAGAGAATCCTTTGCTACATAAAAGGATCTCTAGATGTGGGGCTCGTGTATCGCAGAGGCAGAGGAAAAGCGCTGGAGGTGTATTCGGATGCAGATTGGGCCAATGACCCCAACGATAGACGATCAGTGAGCGGAAGCGTTGTTGAATAATTTGGTCAGTATGGGAATGAGAGCAGCCTTGCAGTTAATGAGAATTGCGCTGGGAATATTGTCAGGCCCAGGTGCGTAGGAAAGCTTCAACAACGAAATAGCACATTCCACCTCATCATCGTTGATTAGTGGTGTGCATAAATTAACCTCATCATTTATGAAGGATAAAGCCGATGTTGAGTTAGACGGTACCGAGGAATTGTTGGTGTACACAGAAGAGAAATATGAGGCAAATGCATTGCAAAACTCTTCATCTCCGGTAATGGAGTTTCCCTGAAACTGAATCGAGGAAGGAAGTCGTCCACAGGATTCCTTATCTTTAGCAAATTTCCAGAATTATGTGGGATGTTTTTTGATATTGATTTCAATTTTCCTGACGTAGTTGGCGTAGGCGGTTCGGTTCAGCTGCTTATATATTTTGAGGCGCGAGCAAAATTTATTTGATTAGTGCTGTTTTTTAGTCGATGCAGTTTTTTAAGGGCCCGTGATCTTCGACGTTTAGCCAAACGTAGTGCAGAATTGGTCCATGGTGCATGAGCACGAACACTAAACCGTGGTATGAATTGTTCAAACAGTTCATTCATTTGAGAAGAAAATTCAGCCACACTGTCGTTGATGTCGTCATAATCAGCGATAGAGTCCCAGTTGATTTGGTTAAGTGCAGAAACGAGATCAGTGAAATTACTTTGTCTAAAATTGAAATCTGCTTGACGTGGGGTTGAGATGACGGTACACTGCATTGCGGGAGCGTGAAGTATGTAAGTAAAGCTGGATGATGTCCATGAGGTTCAACAATACTTTCGATGCATAATTCGATTGGCCTCATGTAATCAGCAACTTTGTCGTTCGCAAACACTAGATCTAACATATTGTTATTGTGGCTTAGAACAGTGTTAAGTTGGCGAAGACCTTCAAAGCTTAGTTCATCGAGTAGAGCTTGACTGGTAGGGGATAGTCGGGTAAGCATAAGATTCAGTGTCGGAAATTTGCCGTTGATATCCCACTTAAGATAAGGTTGATTGAAGTCCCCGAACAGAATAAAAAAGTCATTCTTATATTTCTCTGTCGTTAAGTGCAATGAATTACAGAATGCATTTATGGTATCAATGTTGGCTGATTGATCAGGAGGCAAATAAAATGATCCGATGATTAACGAAACATTAAGAACTTTTACTCGAACCCAAAGGCATTCAATTGTAGATGTGTTTGTCGAGCACAGAAAGGAAGCATAATTTGCATTGATCGCAACGAGGACACCACCACCTCTAAATTTGTTACTGTTGGCTGCAGAACGATCCGTACGGAATGTATTAAAGCGGTTGTTATCAAACAAAAGCTCAGATGGAAAGCTGTCATCTAGCCACGTTTCCGTAAGAACGATAACATCCCAGTCGGCGATTGCAGTATAAAAGATATTGAATGTGTTTAGTACTGGCTCCATAGGTAAAGTTGAATGACTTAATGTTGGCTTAAAAAAGTCGAACCGGAGGAATTATTTTGAATCAGATGAGTTTCAGGTAAGTTTGCATTTTTAAGATGATGGCTCGGTGATGGACTATGTTGTGTTGTATGTGTTGGTGGGATCACATTTATGCAGTTGACATCATTATACTTAAAAATAGTAGTTGAGAAACTTCTGGCAGTTGAATTGTTTGAAGCAGGAAAGCAAGATACCGGGAGTGTTGGTGTGAATTGTTTCTGTGTACGTTGGTGAAATTCAAACTGGCGGTAAACAAATCCGCATGGCCAAGTTGAAGGAGAGAAAGCGAGCTCGCAAAACTCTGATGGAATGCCGATCTTACAGGACACATACTTTAGTGAGCTTGTAACACGACCTCTTGGTATGACACACTTCACCGAACAGTCAGTGCATTTTAACCTTCCTAGTATGAACATTTTCATGTTCTCCTCAGTTACAGTGGGTGCAATCCTAGTTACAAACATCCAAACTTTTGGCTCAGGTGCAGGAATGAATTGTATGGTGTCTGTGTTGATGTGATCATTGGCAGTGCCGGTGTGAAGAATTGCTTGTGTTGGATTAATGTGTTCATTATCAGAGGGCATACGCGATTGTGAGTGTGGTAGTGAGTTCTGTTTGACGGCAGTTAGTGTTGGTGACATAGGAGTATCGGTGGATGTGTGGAATGTTTTATCGGTGAGAGAGATGGTACTCACAGTCGGAGCGATTTTCTCACGCTCTTGCGGCATCACTCTATTTGGATCCAGCTGAGATATCCTTTGATCAAGCTCACTCCGTATTGCATTTCTCAACTCATCTTTCAGTGTATTCATCAAGCACGAAATTGATGAGAAAAAATCTGATCTCGAGTCACGGTATTTCTCCCACATCCAGCAGAGTTTAATGCATTCCGGATGAAAGGCAGAATTGCACTCCGAAAAATGAAGATTGCCAATACAAACAACCGGATCTTTGTTGATAGTAGTAGAGCAGATTGCACAGTCCATTATGAGAGAGAGTATCGATCACTTAGGTGAGCAGTGAGAGTGAACGGAGAGGACACTGATTGATGAGCTGCTGCGAATTACTATCTGAGTGTATTAAGCAGGGTCAATAACACTGAACCGCAGTCGCCGATGAAACAGAAATCACGTAGAAATACAATTCAGGTACGCGTTCTCGTAGAAATTCTCGTACGATGCAGAAACAAAACGCTTCAACACAGCAAAACTTGCGACAGGAACAGCTTCACAAATTCAAAAATGAACAATTTCAAACAAAAATCACACCAAAAACAGACAGTACACAGGAACAACGCAGAAACACGTCCAAACGCTTCAGTGTACAGTGTTTTTGCTATCCTTGGCAATGATAAATGCTGTTGATGTTAAATCGCCAACCAGTTCAATATGTACTGCTCTTGTTGAAAAACATACAAATATGGCGATGTATGCTTTAATCGCACTTCTGTTGCGGATAGTTTGTTTTACGTAAATTGGTCCGCAATAGTCTACTCCGCATACTGAGAATGGTCTAGTTGGTGTGACTCGTGATGTTGGCAAATCGGCGATACTTTGCTAAATCAGTGTAGGTTTGGCTTTAAAACATGCGTGGCAACTGTGGCATACAGACTTGCATAAATTGCGACCGCCAATTATCCAAAAGCTTTAGCGTAGTGTTGTTAAAAGCAGTTGTGGTGCAGCATGCAGCTTAGTCAAATGTATCGAGACAGCTAGTAGTGCGGACAGTGGGTGTTTCGATGATAATATTACCAGGTGATTTTCTGATTCCGACAGATGTGCGTTACTGAGCCGGCCACCAATGCGCAGAATACCTTGCGTATCTATGAAAGGAGAAATCCATTTCAATTTGGAGTTCTTCGGAATCTCTTTGCCCTTCTGCAGGTGTTGTATCTCCTCGGAAAATGTGTCTTGTTACGAAAGATAACACAACTTGAGTTCTGACGCCATGAGTTCGTGTACAGTGAGCGGTGGCATGTCCTTAGCATGGACCTTGTTTCCTACGCGACGCTTTGCGTTTAGTATAAAGCGCAAACAATATGAAACAACTCTTTGCAGTTTGTGGTAGATCGAAAATCGTGAGAACAAACTGTTTCGAAATTCCCAGATTAATGCTGTGCTTGCAACCCGTTACGATAACTTTTCTTCTTCTGCGCTCTCATCTTCGCTTGATGATGGTGTGTTCTGTGGCCATTCTTCCGAGTTGCGTGCTAACCAATGTGGCCGGTGCCACCAGCGCTCACACACTGGCAACCTTTCCGGAGTTAAACCTCGCGAAAGGTCGTCTGCTGGATTGCCCAAGCCTGGGACATGCTTCCAGCATTGTATTCCAGCCGTTTGCTGAATTTTTGCAACCCTGTTTGCAACTAAGGGCTTCCATCGATTTGGTGCTGAATTCAGCCAGTGAAGGACAGTCATGGAATCGGTCCAACAGATGGTGGTAGCAGAAATTTTCAGTGATTGCTGCACTTTCTCGTATAGGAGTGTGGCTAGCCGCGCTGCACATAATTCCAATCTAGCTATGGAATGTGAATTGAATAACGCAACGACCTTTGACTTGGCTGTTAGCAGCTGCACGGTGACTCCTTCCATGCTTTCAGCCCGAATGTAGCAACAAGCACCATATGCTAGTTGTGATGCGTCAGCAAAGATATGAATTTGCAGACTTGTTGCCGTGCATTGCGATATTTACCGTGGGACTGTCAAATTGCGTAGTGAAGATAATGTAGCGTGAAATTTCGACCATTCATGCTGTAAGTGCGATGGTAGCTCGCTGTCCCAGTCATCCCGTCCGGCAAAATGAGTGTATTTTTTGAGTGATTTGAGTGACGCTAGCGAAATACAGTGTCTCTTCGACCAATGAGTTACACCCTCGCGCGAGCCCTCCCCCTCCCCACCCGTAACGCACAGTGCGCTCTGCAGTTCTTAAAGTGTTCGTGTTCTTTCCAGTCATGCTACCAACACATCCAAAGATAGTTGTTTCTTTCGTTTCTCGTTTTCTTTCATGCATAGACACGATCTCAAATACGCACTTATTCTAACAACAAACACAAACACGGTCATTTTTTATTTCATTAAAAACTTTATTGAAACATAAATTACACTTTCACAACACATTTAGAATCCTTCATACTCACGCATGGCGTCATACTGAAAAGTACCGGGTCGAGCCAGGCTACGGGAAACTTGTCCACAATCTGCGTTGCCTCTGTTCAGCAAATTCTTACTTGTCGATCCACGCACTGCATGTGCGTCTGTGCACACTGTTTATTCACTTCACACTTTACCAAAACACACCGGCGCACGAGACTTTGAACGAAATGCGCATTAACGCACAAACACTGCGCGCGGGACTTAGAACAAAACGCGCACAACCATCTCCGGCAAAGCGTCGCGATGTACTGGTGGTTTGGTACGCGTAGGAGGGGTTACATACAGAGCGATGGTTCGATGCTGTAGTGTAAGCGAGACAACACGATGTGACGAGCAGCTCCAAGTTGTTTAGATCGCTGAAAGACACATACACATTCACAGACGGCTCGTCAAAGCACGGTATTTGTATTGGTGTTAGTGAAGCGCGCGTGTAAAACAGAATGCGAACTCTCATCGCAGCGCGTTTCTCCTTGCTTCCTCAAGCTTCCTCACACTCCTCGGCCTGAATCACTCAAAATTTGGGGTCTCATTGTTTGCGTGGATATGCCTTTCCATTAATCTTGAGAGCCCATAGTTGCTGCATGAATATCTTTGCGATGATGATCGTTGGGCCCAGTAACCCGAGGGGATCAAATATCTTGGCGATATATGACAAAATTTACCTTTTCGTCATGCTAGGTGTTGTAGGTGGTATCTCAATACGAAACCGTAGTGTATCTGTTGCCGGTTCCCAAACGATGCCTAACGTGGATACTTGTTTCGAGCTCTTCCACTCGTGCGTGAGTTGTACCGCCACATCTTCTGAAGGAACGTTCTGCAATGCTTCGGTGCGGTTCGATTCCTATTTTTTCAGCGTGAAGCCAGCTGAATTTAGCATATCTGAGATTTGCCCTTGTATGACAATTGCTTCGGACAAATCATCGGTACCCGTTAGCAAATCATCTACGTAAAAGTCGTTCGTGACCGCATTCATTGCCAAAGGATACTCTTCCTTGTGATCAAGAGCAATCTGTTTTAGGGTCCTGGTTGCCAAAAATGGAGCAGAGGCTGTGCCGTACGTAACCGTTTGTAGCTCAAATGTCGATATAGGATCTGCAGGATGTTCTCTGTACCGGATGCGCAGATAGTTACGGTCATGAGGGCTATGTAAAATTTGCCGATACATCTTCTCTACGTCTGCAGTGAGAGCAATGGCACGACAACGAAACTGAAGGATAATGGATAAAAGATCTTCTTGAACGACTGGTCCCACTAAGAGTTTGTCGTTCAACGAGTAACCACTCGAAGTCTTACAGGATGTATCGAACACGACACGCACCTTCGTGGTTGTGCTTGATTCCTTAACGACAGCGTGATGTGGGAGGTAGTAATGCTCTACAGAATCGTTTGCAGGACTGGTAAGCCGCTTCATATGCCCTAAATGCTCATATTCTCTCATAAATTTCACATACTCTTCTTTCATTGTAGCATTGGTGTTCAACCGCCGTTCGATACAACGCAGTCTGCGATCGGCAATTTCCTTCGACTCTCCTAAAACGATATTAGGGTTGGAGTTAAATGGCAAACTAACGACATACCTTCCACTTGAGTTGCGAACAGTTGTTGCTGCGAAATGCTTCTCGCAAGTATTCTCCTCAACCGATAGCACAGGATCCTCGGCTATGGTTTCACTCTCCCAGAACCGCTGCATGGTCTCCTCCAGTGGAGTGTCGTATGCATATAGATGGCACAGCCGCGGACCGATGGACGAATGATGAGTGTTGCCGGTGACAACCCAACCAAAATGGGTTTCGACCAGCCACGGTTTGCCTCTACCGATAGAGCGCTTGCGACCGGTGTGGAGCTCCCAGAACGTATCGCCTCCGATGACGATGTCGATTTGCCCCGGCCACCTTGATACCACTAGCTGCTTGATCCTTCACGAAGTTGTTGGTCTATTTCAAGATTTGGATACGATCTTGCACGAAGTCGATCACATCCTTATATTTGTCCGTCGTGAAGTGCACGGAATGTTTCTCCCAAGCCAACAATGTCTCTCGATCCAACTTCATCAGCAGCATGTTTGACAGGGGTGTATCTCACGAGTCAACCGGTTCATTCAGCTTTTTCAACCCGTAGACGAAGCAGGTGAATTCATCCACCTGGTGCATGCGCTTATCAACGCACACCAATTGCACTCCCGGAAGGTAGTGCAATTTGCGATAGTATTCGCGAATCAACAGACGAGAATTGTCGTAATTGTCGTTTAAGAAGCGCCGTACAGATAACCGAATAGTTGTCCGACGTTAAAGGTGTATGCTCGAAGGGTACCGCCGCGTCCCCCTTCAACGATGACAATAAGTATTGCAGCTTCGCGATAGATGGAAGCTCGGCTGAAGCGTCGATCATTGCGATGAAGCGATCCCGGAAAGAAAGCCATTTTGTGTGATCTCCGTCAAATGTTGGAAGTTCGATTTTGGGCAAACGTAAATTTAGCGCGTGAGGTCGACCGAATGCAAGCATTTAGCAAGCCAAGCCCGTTGTATCGTTGAGCGAACCTTCTTCCTTTGGTTGTCTTTCCCGTAGAAATGAATTTAGCTTGCGACAGCGTTCTTCAATGTCGATCCGTTCCATTATGCTGGCTTCGACCGCTTCGTCTCTATCGTCAAGCTCTTCCAGTTTCGAAACTGCGGTGAAGAACTCTGCCTTGTGCTTCTCCAGATCTTCTAACGCCTCCGGAATCTGCTTGACATCATCACTCGAATATTTTGCCTGGAACCGTGCCAGCGATTTTATGTTCTCCAGGGCGGTCCTCTTTTTCAGTTGCACTGCGTCAATTTTCTCATCCATTGCACAAAGAAAATACTGCGATATCACACGAAAATAACGAACAGAGTGATGGCGCGAATTTCAAAATGATGGCGTTTAACCGACCGTTGCCCTTGATGCGGGGCGATATGCGATGGCGCGAATTGTCACGGAATGACTTGCACACTTGACGACGAATACCGAATTCCACTCTTGATGCAGAATGAAATTTAATTCTTCTCTGTATATCACGATCCGTTTCGAAGGATCAAAAATGTGAAATATATTCACGAAAAGGGGCTGGCTGTGATATTTGGAGGAAATTTGAATAGGAAAGTGTACACCTCTATCGCTGGTCGGTTTGCAACTGTATATTCGTTTGTCCTTTTTGTATATGATAATTCATGCAGGTCAAGCAGTTTCTAGCGTCTAGTAGTTTATAACCTAATCTTAGTTTCCTTACGCTTTGTTTCATGTACCATTCAAATTTAAGTTCGAAAATAATTATTCAAATTCCAACAGTTATAAAACATTATTATGAACCTATAAGACAGTTTTCATTCAAATCTTACAAGAAATTCAAAAGATATCCTCTTTTAACCACGAAAAACATCATTGTTCCATACAAAACGTATGGCCTACCCGGGTTGGCGGTTGTACGATTACGTAAAGTTTTTTGGTCGTACACAAGACGGTTGAGCCAAAAGTAACAAAAGCTCACATTTTGAAATTGTCAGCATTTTGTCACTCCCATGACCATGCTCCTATGTGCTCTGTCAGACACAAACAAACAAACAAACACGACGAACATCGAATCGAACATGTCAGTTGAATCGGCCTGTGATGTTCGATACCCGACAGACAAAGAGAACGAAATTTTCAGGCGAGGGGTAGGTAGAAACATGCGGTGGGGGCCCGGCCCAAGATCGGATCCGAAGTCCGTTGTTTTGGGCTCGAAATTAAAAATGGCGGATGGAGCGCTACCACGGAGAGAATGCGCTCTCTTGCTTGCCTTTAAAATAGACGAGGCGCTCTCGCTGTAAAGAACGCTCGCTCGCGCTGTTTCATCATACCCCTTCCTCCCCGTTTCTTTCGGCTTGCGCAGAGCTGAACTGGTACCCCCTCCTACTTGATTCCAGCGAATTGCGCTGCGTTGGACTGACACCCTCTCCCGCTCGTTTCTTTCGTAGCGCGCTGTGCGCTTTCCTTCACACGGACTTGGTGCTCCCGAATCAAAACAAAAACTTGAACACATCAAACTCGGTTTATATTTTATCACTTTTATTGCAAATAAATGCACATTTAAATACATAGCTTAACACAATCTTGCTTCAAACCACACACATTCATTACATAAAAAATCGTCGTATTTCAAATAGCCCTCTAACTGCGTGGATCTCGTTGTTGAGGTTGAATACAGCAAAAAAAAACATTGAAATAAAGCAGCGCAAATCACACATTTAAGATAAATGGTGAAAGAAAAGCGCAGCTTCATTTCAATGTGCACAGCACGTCAACACTTAGTGAAACTTCGATCGCCCGGGACTTAGACTAACACGCGTGCGTTCTTTCACGGCGAAAACTTGAACTGAACTGACGATTTCGTGTGGTGGCAAGAAAGGAAGCGCACAGAGGAACACTCGGTGCACTAGTGCGAGCGAGACACCGATACCCGCATGCCGCTGCGACAAAACCAAACTGAGCGCGCAGGCTGAAAGTGAACGCACACATTCACACATGTGTAATTGTGTGAGTGAAAAAACTGTGTAGAAACCAAAACACGCTCGCGCCTCCGCGTAATTCCGCGTATTTCCAACCGTCTCCCCATGCTTCTACATGCCCCTCGCCTGAAACTCGCACACTTTTTCATTCTCATTGCTAGTAGGATACCCACCTATGCTATGAGTCAAGGTGGATTATAAAAATCAGGTGGGGGATAAGGGCCTTTGAGGGACTTAACGTCATTTTAAAACCGTTAAACAATGGTTTCCGCACACAAAGCATAGAAAATAGAAAAGATTTCTTTGTTTCTAGGTGCGATTTTGTGTTTCTTTTGATTTTATAAAAAAATAGATATATTAATAAAAGATTTTATGATTTGTTTCTGCACGAAAATCATGTGAGTAAGAGTTCGAATCTCACGTAAATTGTCCATGCGGCTCGCAGATAATAAGGAATTATTGTTAAAATTGCAAAAATTAACTATTTTTTGTTTTTATCATCAAAAATGACGAAAACATAATGAATTATAAAATAAATTCATGGAATAACACAAAATCTTCTTCTTCTTTGGCGCAACAACCGCTGTCGGTCAAGGCCTGCCAGTACCCACTAGTAAAGTGAGCTTGGCTTTCAGTGACTTATTGTTACCATAGCAGGATAGTCAGTTCTGCGTATAGGAGCACGGTCTATTCGGGACTTGAACCCATGACGGGCATGTTGTTACGTCGTACAAGTTAACGACTGTACCACCAGACCGGCTCAAGGTAGTAATGTTATAACACACTTTAATCCATGTTTTAATGTTAAATAAGAACTCGTAAAGTTAAAAATATATTTTTTAAGAATATTTAATCAAAAAATGAGGTAGATAGATTATATTGTAACGTCCGGATTAATATCGTCCACTGTGCACTCAACCCAAACCCCGAACGCAGCAGTATAAACGCATTATACCTTGACCGCTGGAGCCCAGTGTGCTAGATGAACTGTCATAGAATAAAGCTCTCTTCTTGGCGCGACATTGAACTGAACAGCCGTAAGCCACTGATTTCTGCGTATAATTATTTGTGTGCTCTTCCGAATTGTGCTAAATTTTATAAAAACGGCCAATTACCTTCCGCCAACCGTAAAACGCTTGGTCATTACATCTCAGAAGTGGGATTACCAACAAAAATCGCCTGCAAGCCGCCTAACCAGCCTGTATCCGTGTGTACCTGTGTACGTGTGTGTATTACACAACGCCATTTTCCATCATGCTGAGGAAAAAAGAACTTCGTCGGGCGCTTATAGATGCCGGCATCGACGTGCCGGATACCGCTACCGTCACACAATTCCGACAGCTTTATGCCTCCTTCGAGCCGGTCGCTCGTTCCCCCCGTGCGCCGCCGACCATCACCTCAGCGACGACACCGGCTCCCGCTTGTGCAAACCACCAAGAGGCCGCCATTTTGTGCCTTCCACATGACAATGGCGACGCTGATTTTGCGCATCATGAAAATGTTGCGAACGCTGCCGCTTCGATGAAATATACCACTGATGTCGTTTCCACCCTTCCTTCTGCCCATGGTGTGGCCGCTGCCCTTCCTCGCGGCCCTGACGACATCGAGGCCCATTTTGAGAAGGTGCGACAGCAACAGCATCTGGCTGAATTACGCCAAAAGGTGCACCAACTTGAAACGCCGCAGCCAGCCGCCCTTTGCGTAAAGGACTTTGAAGCTTTCATCAAGCCACTCGACGCCGATAAGAACCCCAATGTCATCCGTTGGTTCCGCGACTTGGCGCGTCTCTTCGCACTTTACCGAGTGCGCGATGCAGATAAATTTTTCTTCACCCTTCGGCTTCTCACCGGCATAGCCGCGAACGTCGCAAAAGAACTTGTTGTCACCACTTATGATGAGTTGAAGGGGAATCGATTGGGGCCCCAGGAATCCACCCTGCATTACTTGTTTGACATGCAGCGCATCGCAGGCCAAGCCCGTATCACCGATTCAGAACTGATCCCGATCGTCATAAACGACTTGGGAAGCCCGTCAATTACGTCGAGTCTGCATTTCATGCCTCTTACGATGGACGACTTTCGGAAGAAACTTAAACTTTTCGAATCTTGCCGTCATCTGCCCATGTGAATCTTGAATCTTGCCCATGTGCGTCAAGTCGATCGTCTGTACCATCGTAAGTTCGTGCCTGGAGTACTGCTGTCCGATCTGGTGCCCGCTTGGCGTTGGTGACATCAATCGCCTCGAAGCCATTCAACGGAGACTCACCAGGTACGCGGTTCGACTCCTTCCATGGCAATCCCACCACGCTCGGCCCTCCTACCATCACCGGTGTCTGCTTCTCGGACTTGAACCACTCTGCTCTCGACGTAAAAATGCCCAATGCCTTTTCATATTCCGGCTCCTTAACGGAGAGATCGATTCCCCGGCATTACTAGCCAGCATCAATTTGTTCGCTCCGTGTCGGATTCGTAGATCCAATTTCCATCTCCGTGTACCGCGTACCCGCAACAACCATAGCCAGGGACACCCCATTACACGTATGTCCCTCGAGTTAAATGAAGTGTTAGATTTGTTCGATTTTAGTATGTCTACATCTACTTTCAAGGAGAAATTGCGTCTACGTCACACTTAATGTTAGCTTATAACTAGAGGTCTATTTATATGCTCCTTAATTTAATTATAAGGTTGCCGATTAGACACGATGGTCCGTCGGTTGTGTATGAAATAAATAAATAAATAAATATTTTCACCATCAAGCCCCCTTCCGCCGATGTTCGGGCCCCAATGAACAGCCGTATGGAACGGTCCCAACCGTCGCAGGAACCTGTCCGCTGCTTCAACTGCTCCCGATTTGGAAACCTTCAGAGTGCCTGCTCCAAGCCGAAGCGCCCACCCGGCGGATGATTCCGCTGTTTCCAGACTGGGCACGTCTACCGTAATTGCCATGAACGTCGGGCCAACGCCACTGTTGAGGGCAAAACTAGTTCGGACGAAGCTCTCGCCACACATCAAGAGGTGAGTTTGACATTTTTACACCCTTCTATTAAGCGTACCACCCTTCCCTGCGTTCGTTCCCTTCTCGACACAGGAAGTCCTGTGAGCTTCATTAGCGACACGATAGTACCAGTTAAGATGCTAGGACCTCTTTCCGTTACCGAATACTGCACTATGTTTCAGGGACCACTTTACTCTCGAGGAAAAATCGATTGTACTATCCGATTCAAGAATCATTCCGTTCGACACTCTTTTATTATATTACATGGAATTGCGTGGCCAGTCATTATCGGTCGCGATTCACTTAATTCTCTTAACATCTCTCTTACTTATTCATCTTTTTCAAAATCATGTAATACTAAAACCCCGTTGACGGAACTCGAAGAAGTTGATACAAATCTTCCAGAAAAATTAGAAGATACTATTAGGAGTATTTGCTCGCTCGATGTAATCGAAGCCGAAAATGAACTGGATTTAGGAGATACTCTATCCTTAGAGCAGCGTAGCGTAGCATACCTCAAATATATTTCAAACACTAAACCACTCGTACATCCAATGAAGATCAATCTTACCCATAATACACCGATATTCACTAAGCCGCGTAGACTTTCTTATGGCGAAAGACAACAGGTGAAACAAATCGTTGATAAACTCCTAGCGGAAAACATCATCCGCCCTACCAATTCTCCTTATGCTTCCGCATTAGTTCTCGTTAGGAAAAAGAGCGGCGAGGTCGTTCGTACCCCCTCAACAAAATTACCGTTCGGGATAATTACCCCCTACCCCTCATCGAGACTTGTTTGGAGCATCTGTGTGGGAAAAGATTCTTTAGTTTGCTGGACTTTAAAAGCGGTTTCCACCAGGTCCCAAAGAGTGAAGAAGCCATCCCTTACACTTCTTTTGTAACCCCCGATGGTCAATTTGAATATTTGAAAATGCCCTTCGGTCTCCGCAACGCCCCTTCCGAATTCCAACGTTTTATCAATTCTATTTTAAGAGAATTTATTGATGATGGCAGAGTAGTCGTCTATCTTGATGACATCATCATCGCTTCCACCGATCTTAACTCACATCTTAGCACTCTTCGATCCGTCTTAGAAAAAATTAAACAGAACAATTTGGAACTCCGTCTTGATAAGTGTAAATTTGCTCACGAAGAAATAGAATACTTGGGCTACAAAGCTAATTTCAATGGGATTCAACCTAGCGATCGGCATATTCAAGCGCTTACCAATTACCCTATGCCCACTAACCTGAAGCAGCTTAGGCGCTGCCTCGGGTTGTTTTCATATTTCCGACGCTTTGTTCCCTCCTTCTCTTGCATAGCCAAACCTATGACAAAACTACTTCCGAAGGACGAAGCATTTAATTTCGATTCAACTTGCGTACATGCTTTTGAAACCCTACGTGACAAACTTGTTCATTCCCCTGTTCTTTCCATCTTCGACCTATAGCGGGAAACCGAATTACATTGTGACGCGAGTTCTTCTGGTTTTGGTGCCATACTCCTTCAAAAACAAGACGACAATAAATTACACCCTGTCGCTTACTTTTCCAAAACCACTTCAAAAGACGAGTACAAGTTAAACAGTTATGAACTTGAGACGCTTTCCATCATTTACGCTCTTAAGCGCTTCCACGCATATGTTCATGGGCTCCCCATTAAAATAGTTACTGATTGCAACTCCCTGGTTGAGACCCTTAAGAACCGTAATGCTTCCGCTAAGATTACCAGGTGGTCCTTGTTTCTGGAAAATTACGATTATACCATCTGTCATCGCTCAGGTACCTCTATGCCCCATGTCGACGCACTGAGTCGCTCGGAAGCTGTGGGTGCCATCGGTGAGATCGACCTTGACTTCCAGCTTCAAGTAGCTCAGACACGTGACCCATCTATCGAAGCTCTTAAACATCGGTTAGAATCAGAAGAAGTTGACGGATTCTTACTTCAAGATGGGCTGGTCTATCGCGACATCCCTGATGGTCAACCTCAATTGTATGACCCTTCGGAAATGGTCGACAACATAATTAGACACACTCACGAGCGAATTGGCCTCCTAGGCATTAACAAAACCTTTAGCAAAATTAGTCAGCATTACTGGTTCCCCTATATGAAGCCCACCATTGACAAATTCATTAAGAACTGCCTCAAGTGTATCGTTTATTCTGCACCTCATCATACTAATGCCCGAACTATGTACAGCATCCCCAAAGAACCTCTGCCCTTCGATACAATCCATATCGATCACTTAGGTCCACTGCCTAGTTCCCCTTTACGCAAGAAGTACATACTTGTTGTTATCGATGCTTTCACTAAATTAACCAAACTTTACCCAACCTCCTCAACTAATGCAAAAGAAGTGTGTTCTGCCCTTTCCCAATACATGTCTTACTCCCTGCAACCGCCCAAAGCGGATTGTTAGCGATCGTGCTACTTTTTATGTTGTTGTTGACTTATACTTTATTTTAACAAACATATATATAAAAAACGATCAAATGATAAAAGAAAAAGGAATACGGTGCCGCGCGCGCTAGCCACGTCTATTGCTGGTGCAGATAAGATCCCGAGTGTTCGTTACATCGCAGGATCCCCGATCGTAATGGATCATGCAGAGAGAGAGAGAAAGAGAAAGAGACGACTATATTCGCTATACATCGAATGCTGTCAGTTCCCGGAAAGCATCGAGTGTGCGAAGAGGCTGCAGTCTCGGCGGACTGCAACATCTCCCCCGGCTAAATGAGCTGATAGGCTCCGAGCCAACGCGGAAGTCTTATTACTCCAGAAGACCTGCGTGGCAAATCTATCAGGCGCTGGTCGGTCCTACCTTCGTGACGGTTGTCAAGGTCGGCAGGAGGTAGCGAGCTGGATGTCGTCAAAGGAACATCCATCGGGGTCGTCGCTGCTAGTGATGAATAAGCGGGCGATGACCGTGTAAGCGCTGTTGGCTCGCTTACGATTGGTTCCAGCTCCGGCTGGGTTGGCTCTGGTCGGGAAGAAGAAGAAGACCATTCCTCTAACAGTACATCAAGCGGCAGCTGATGTCCCTCAGGTGCACGGGCTACCGCACGACGCCTGATTTGGTTTATGTGGCGCCGAAGTAAACGTCCATCACTCGCAATGACGCCATACATAACGCGTCCACAGCTACGAACGATCTTTCCCGGTATCCACTTCCATGAGTTTCTATAGAAAGATTTTGTAGAAACGAGATCGCCAGGTTGAAAACTTCGCACTGAAATAAATGAGGAAGGAGATAGTGAGTGTGATGATGGGGGCCGCAACAGCTCCAGTGCTGTCCTGATGGGGCGGCCGAACATTTCCTCAGCTGGAGATTTCTGCTGGCTCAACTGCGCGTTTGGTGTCGATCGGTACGTCATGAGAAACAATTCCAGGGCCTCATCAATGGACGTCTCGTCGCTCTGGATCTTCCGCAGTGTTCGTTTCAGCGTATCGACGAACCGCTCCGCCTGTCCATTTGATTGCGGATGGAACGGTGCTGTCGTGATGTGCTCGATCCCGCTGCTGTTGCAAAACTCCGCAAACAAGGCGCTGGTAAATTGCGGACCGTGGTCGCTAACTAACGTTTCAGGCATACCGAAGCGAGCGAAAATGTTCCGTAACATGGAGATGGTGGCAGATGTTGTTGTACTCGTAGTTTTGTAGATTTCAGGCCACTTGGAGAAAGCGTCAACTACCACTAAAAAGTAATACCCTTCCAGGGGCCCAGCATAGTCCACGTGTACTCTACGCCAGGCGCCCGATGGTGTTGGCCATGTCGCTGGTGTTGCTCGAGGGGGTGCTTTGGCGGCTGCCACGTAGCTCACAATATTGTCGTCGATCATTGGCCAATACAGGTACTTTCTCGCAATCGCCTTCATTCTCTGCATCCCCGGATGACCCTTGTGCAGCTGCAGCAAACAACGGGAACGCAGTTTCTCCGGGATGACCACTCTCTCCCCGAAATGTATACACCCCTTAACGGTTGAGAGCGATTCTTTCCTATTGTGGTACCGTGCCAAATCTGCTCCGAATGAAACATCATGCGGCCATCCGTCCTGCACGTACTTATGGACTTTCCGGAGCAAGGGGTCAGTCTGCGTAGCTGTCTCAACGTCTCTAAAACATAAAAGAAATGAGCTAAGCGCATTAATGGCAACTGACCTTAAGTCGTTTTCTAACTCCAGGCTGGCGATGACGTATTCAGCTTCAGGTTTGGCGTGATGATGTATGAGCCGAGATAACACATCGACGTTTCCAAATGAGCCTGTTGCTACATACTCGATGTCCATGTCATACAGCTGAAGAGTAAGTGCAAACCTCTGCAGCCGGTTTGCTGTGTATGTCGGAATTCCTTTCTTACTGCCAAATATGCGTACCAATGGTCGGTGGTCGGTCTGCAGTGTGAAATGACGACCGTATATCATGCGATGAAATTTGGTTACAGCGAAAATTATTGCCAGTCCTTCTCGGTCGATTTGGCTATAACCAATCTCCGCCTTGCTGAGTGCTCTGGATGCGTGTTGTACCACTTTTAGGGATCCGTCTGGGTATTTGTGGCATAGCGTTGCTCCTAAGCCAACTGATGATGCATCGGCGGACACAACTATGTCGCGCGTTGGATCGTAGTGTGTGAGCAAGAGTTCCGTAGACAAGAGGGCTTTAAATTGGTCAAAAGCTTTCTGACATTCAGGTGTCCACTGGAACACACTTCCGGCTAGCAGCAACTTATCCAATGGGTAGCGCAAGTTACGCATGTTTGGGATAAACTTGGCATAACAATTTATCGCACCGATGAATGATCGAACGCCTGTGACATCTTTTGGAGCTGGCAATTTTTGATGGCGTCGATCTTTGCCGGGTCGGGTCGTAGGCCTCTGCTGTCGATGATATGCCCCAAGTAGCGTATTTCCAACTTGTTGAATGCGCACTTTTCACTCCAGATGGTAAACCCATAGTCCCTTATGCGCTTCAGCGTTTCTTCAAGAGCTGCATCATGCTCTTCCTGTGTTTTCCCTCCAACTATTACGTCATCCATGTAAGTAGATACTCCATTTACTCCGGCGAGCATTTCATCCATTATCTGCTGAAAGGCACCAGGGGCATCTTTTATGCCTGGAGGAAGCCTGTTGTAATGGTATAGACCACGATGCGTATTAATTGTCAGCAGGGGTCGGCTCTTTGCTTCTATTTCTACCAGCATAAATGCATCGGATAAATCAATTTATGAAAATATTACGCAACGGGCTAGCTTAGAAAAAATGTCCTGGGGTAAAGGAAGCGGATATTCGTGCGGGTGTAATGCTGCATTGAGTCCGGTGCTATAGTCTCCGCAAAGCCGTATTTTGCCGTTAGCCTTTCGAACCTCTACGACTGGTGCTGCCCAATCCGAATAGTCACAGGAACTGATGATGCCTAGATTCTCAAGCCGATCCAACTCTTTATTTACAGCATCTTCCATCGCCTATGCAACCGGACGTTTCGGTCGAAAAACTGGTCTGCTCCCTTGTTGCAGCTGTAGGTGAATTTGTGCATTGGTGCACAGGCCCGTTCCACTAAAAAGCGAAGGAAATGCTTTCTCCCAGGATCGTGGTTCAGCTGTGCCTATGTGATTGCAATAGCTATCCATCAGGGCGGTCCCCAAGCCGAAAAGATGAATTAAATCAGCCCCGAACAATGACACATCCGCTTTTGACACGCGAATTGTCGCTTGCTTGGTGGTATTATTAATGCCCACGTTCGCTTCAAACTCACCTTGAAGGCCGAAAACTTCACCAGTAGCTGCTTTCGCTCTTACCTTGGGTGGGTTGAGGTGAGGCTTACCTAACTGCTTCCATAGTTGCTGGTTAATGACAGTGATGTCCGATCCGGTGTCTAGCTGTAGTCGAGCTGGCTTCTCTCCGATGAGTATGCTGACGAATTTCCGCTTCTGCTGCACGCTGCATACGTTGACACGTGCTACTCGCGATGACACTGCACGGCGATGATATCATGATTTAGAGAGAGATTGACTGTCAAACTGAGTGGATGTGCCTTCCTAGTGCTCCTGATTTTTTATGCTGTTTTGCCGTGCTATTTTCTGGAATTTCAACATTTGCAACAGTGGTGCTGCTGAGTTGTTCGTGCTGGCTAGTGCGTGCCTTCGATTAATATAAAGTTGCACTGGAGTTCTTCTGTTAATTCAACATTTTTGCCGAGAAAGTGTTTGGCTTCGTTTCTGCTCCTGTCACTCATCAGTTTGTGCTGAGTCATCGTTATGCAGTGCTCAACCTGCAATGCACCCACCGATAGTGCTAATTCGGTGTCCTGTGCCGGTGTTTGTGGTTCCAAGCATCACACCCATTGCACGGGGTTGTCTCGTGATTCTACTCGTGAGCTTGGGCGTAATAATCAGTTATTGTGGTTGTGCAAAACATGTCACGAGTTTCGCAATGGCACAAATTCACTTCTCACAAGTGAGATAGCAGCCCTACTCGAATTGGTGAAAGCAGATATTCTCACCACAATTGACTCATCTCTCTCTTCTCTTAGATCGGCTATCAAGAGCGATTTGCTTCCTGAGATCCTCGCTCTCGTTGATAAGCGAGCGCTAGCACCCATATTAGCTAAGCCGTCTGTTAGCAACGCATCGCTTACGCACACATCCACTAATGTATCGTCGCTCAATGCCACAAATACATCCAGAACGACTAAAACAGCTTCCGCTCGCCGTACATTTACTAACTCAACGGAGCTCACTGCTGATATCCAAGCTGCGAACGATACCAACACTGTAGAAGATTCTGTCAACTGTAACCACTACAATCATCGTACTAAGCCGACTAGTGATGTTAGTGCTGGAAACTACCGAACAAATACACAAGCATCTTCTGATCCTGTTTTGAACCAAAACACCACCAACACGGGCATAGCCGAGAAAGTATGGTTATACTTCACGAACATCAAATCGCATGTCTCCGCTGATGATATGCGTGTGTGGCTTAAAGCTGTGCTACCAACGGACGATATTAATGTTTACCGTCTCACGAAAAAGAATGTGAACCTGGACTCGATGTCCTACATATCGTTCAAAGTGAGTGTTCCTAAATCTCTTAAGGAGCTTGCGCTGCAGTCTACTATTTGGCCAGTTTCACTTACTGTTCGGGAGTTTGTTGCTCGTGGCCTACCAAAGCAACGTGTACATGAAAGGGCTCGATTTGACCCTTCTGAGCTTATTTCGCATCGTACAAATAGTGAAAATTGCTCTTCAGCTGTGCCAAAAACTACCGCTCATCCGGATCATTTTTTGGAACATCGATCGCCACCCCCACAGCGCGGGATTCTATCACCATCCCAGTTGACCGAGATCCTAGAGGCTATTCAACTGGAGTTTCCTCTCACACCGCCTCAGTTATCACCGGGGGTGGGGCTTCAATCACAATTCAATCTCAGCAACAGAACAGCTCACAATTGATAGACCCATTCGTGATATATTACCAAAATGTTCGAGGCCTTCGCACCAAATACAATGAATTGCGCCTTTCTGCGAATGAATCAGGGTTTGAAATGCTTGCCCTTACTGAAACCTGGTTAAATGAATCGATTCCATCCAACATGGTCCTTGATAGTGATGCCTACAACATATACCGCTGCGATCGAAGCAGGTTAAACAATGAACGTTCGCGTGGGGGTGGTGTGCTACTTGCATGTTCCGTTCGATATCCTTCTGTGGCACTTAACATTAATCAACCCACGCTTGAAGCTTTATGTATACGTGTTTCTTTTTCTAAGTTTCGTCTTTATGTGGGGATTGTTTATGTGCCACCGTATTTGAGCAGCGACCGCAACTATTTGGAATCCCTTTCTGCTTTCATCAGTGATGCATACATGCAAATGAAACCGAATGATCATCTTATCCTTCTGGGCGACTTCAACCAACCTGCGTTAGAGTGGTCGCTTTCTACCGTAGTAAGGCCAGATTCATCTTCAGCTATAAGACATTATGTGCCACATATTTCTTCGAATACATCCAGTTCCTGCTTTTTGGATATGTTAAACTTGCATGAACTCTATCAGCTGAACGGGGTGCATAACCATTTAAATCATTATTTGGACCTGGTGCTCTCCAACTCTGCTGCAGCAGCTTGTTGTTCTGTGTATCCTGCTTCGTCACTGCTCCTGCCCCAGGATGCCCATCATCCTGCCCTAGAAATTGTGTTACCGTCTTCTTTATTTAGGGCTAGTAGGGTTAGGAATGTATTACCTTCTGCTCCTAATTCATTGAGTGTTCGTTATAATTTTCGGCTCACAGACTATCGTAAACTTAATTCAATTCTATCTCGTTCCGACTGGTCTTTTTTTTATCAATGTACATCGGTCGACGAGGCTGTCCAATCGTTTAATGCTTTGTTAACCTCTGCACTCCTTTCATGTACACCTATTTTTCGTTCCCCTCCTAATCCTCCCTGGTCCAATCGTACTCTTCGCAACCTGAAAAAGGATAGAATGAAATATCTTAGCAGGTATCGTCTGAACCGATCTGCATTCAACTTTCGTTTATTTAAGTACGCTGCCTCTGCGCATCGACTATACAACAGCCCAAGGACGCAAAAACCGACGGCGGCCTGTGTAAGCTGAGCTCCCTACAAAGCTCTCCACAAAGCTCTCGTTTGCAGTCTTGTCGAGAGCTTCGCCTCAGGCGCCCAAACCATCCGTCACGCACACATCTAAACGTTCTGGTTTCGTCAGCCACTCACGCATACCAATGTGTTTGCTCCACCCCCTTTTTCGGTTTACTTATAGAAATGATGAGGCTGTTCACATTTGCTTTATGCACACATTCGCATGCTGTTTATAAAATAATATCTCTCTCCCTTCCCACATGTGTTTCGGCATACTCCCGCTGTGTAGACGGCAGAACGCTTTCCCCGTTCCAAATTTACCGTTCATCCTCCTCTTGTTCTTCCTTCCTCCTACCGCGCTCGGGGTACCATCCGTGCTGCGCGTGTTCCACTGGCTTCAGTTTAGTGATGACGTCATGAACAGGAGCTGCGCGTTTTGAACCGGCTTCTGTTAAGTAATGACGCTGGGCTGCGCGCCTTTCGACATGTTCTTGGCGTAATCCAGTGCGTTGGTTTGTGGCAGTGTTGTGCTGAACGCTGTCCAAAAATGAACCAATAATTTATGTACGTAGTATGTATTACTATGGAGAGTTTTGCACATATGATTAGATCAACACTTACCTTAATATTTTAAAACTGGAAAACGTTTTCTTTCCGTCGCTCATTTTGAACATTGTTGACGAGGCTAGCAGGTGATAAATAGCGCACACACCTGTAACTTTTTAGACGCCAAGGGTTAGTTGAATGTACCTGCACAAGCACACAGCAAGAAACTTACCTCAACAATTTGCTAGGATAAATCATTCCATAACTGAAGAAGAAGGAACACGGCACAAAACGTAAAGAGCAAAGTACGTCGCACAAGAAATCGCACATCACTTCAGTACATCCTTCCATAGGGAAAATTCTGGACAGACTGAGGATGCCTCACACTCGGATGAGAGCGATAGCAGAAAAATCATGGTGGATCGAGAGAGATGGGTAGACTCGGTCCAGCGATATCCGCTGGTAAATGCATGTGTGCGTGACGAACGAAAGACTTCAGACCCCGCTACCCCCTTTTTCCTCCATCATTTTTCGTCACACGCACACACCTCTACACGGGCGGCGGTTTTCCGTCCAAAATCTAGAAATAGAAGACTGGACCTCTCGCTTTGGCACACAGAAAAATCTCTCAACAACTTCGGCTCTGCTACTTGGGAGGGCTCGTTTTGAGGCCTATTCGAGTAGACTGCAATCGCGTTTCCGTTCTGATCCAGCATCCTTCTGGCAATTTGTTAGAATACGAAGAGGGTGCAATACGTTACCTAATGAAATGGTACTTGATTCTCGAACTGCCTCTACGCCTGTTGAGATCTGTGAGCTATTCTCTGCACATTTTTCCCAAATGTTTGAGCCACCGGTTAGTGACCCTAACCTTATTGAGGGTGGGCTTCTCTACACGCCAGAGAACTTAATTAATCTCTCCGATATTTCGGTTAGTTCTGAAACAGTTGTACAGGTGTTATTTGGGTTGAAACGTTCTTTTACTCCTGGTCCAGATGGCATTCCTGCCTCTGTTTTAATAAACTGTAAGGACGTGCTTGCTCCACACCTTGCTAAAATTTTCAACCTTTCACTTTCTCTTGGGGTTTTTCCTGCTCTTTGGAAATCCTGTTGGCTTTTTCCGGTACACAAAAAGGGCTGCCGTAGCATTGTTTCTAATTATCGTGGGATAACCCAAACATGCGCCACAGCCAAAACTTTTGAGCTATGTATCCTTCCAACCATACTTCATAGTTGTAGTTCAGCTATTAGCCCTAAACAGCATGGGTTTATGCCTGGTAGGTCTACTTCAACTAATCTCATGTCTTTTGTTTCCAATATTTTTAGATCTTTTGAGGCCGGTACCCAACTTGATGCAATATACACCGACTTTCATGCTGCTTTTGATAGTTTACCTCACTCTTTATTATTAGCTAAATTGTCTAAACTTGGTTTTGGTGATGGCATTATTAGCTGGCTGTCCTCATATTTAAGTAATCGATCATGCAGGGTTAAAACCGGGTCGTACTTATCTGAGGAGTTTTTTTGTACGTCAGGTGTCCCTCAGGGTTGTGTGCTTAGTCCACTTCTGTTTTCTTTGTTCATCAATGATGTTTGTAATGTTTTACCTCCTGATGGTCATCTTCTTTATGCGGATGATATCAAAATCTTTTTACCTGTGTCTTCTTCTTCTGATTGTCTGAGACTTCAGCATTACCTCAATGCATTTGTTCATTGGTGTTCATCCAATTTACTTCGCCTGTGTCCCGAAAAATGTTCTGTTATTTCTTTCTCTCACTCTCTTTCTCCTGTTTTATTTAACTATACTCTCTCTAGCGCTTCCCTCTCTCGTGTTATGTCCATCCGTGACCTTGGTATTATACTTGACTGTCGTCTTAACTTTAAACTGCAGCTTGATGAGGTGCTACTAAAAGCAAACCGAACCCTTGGGTTTATCTTACGTTTTACCTCTATTTTTAGAGATCAAAGCATCCTAAGAATCCTTTATTGTGCTTTGGTAAGGCCTATTCTTGAATATGCTAGTATCATCTGGAATCCTCCCACTATTGATGGCTGTTCGAGAATTGAAAGCATTCAGCGTCTCTTTACCAGGATTGCTTTTCGTCGTTTGTTCGGTGCTGCCTCACTACCTCCCTATGAAACGCGATTGCAGTTATTCAATCTTCACTCTTTAAGCTTCCACCGCCAAGTGTTTCAGGCTTGTTTTATTGGTGGCTTATTACTTTCTGCTACTGATGCTCCTGATTTACTCTCGTCCATCTCGCTGTATGTTCCCTCTCGTTCTCTTCGTCCACGTGATCCTCTGTCAATTGAAACACGTCATACTCTTTATACTTTCAATGACCCTCTTCTGTCCTGTTTCAGATTGTTTAACCACTTTTACTATCTCTTTGATTTCGACTCCTCTCTTAACTCTTTCCGTAACCGTATTTTTTCTTCTAATTCCCTTTAATTATCCTCCTTAGTTTTCTATTACTCTCTTTTTTTTGTAAAGTTTATGATAGTCTCTACGCTCTACCCTTGTTTTTTTCTTTTCTTTTTTGCTAGGTCAAGACTAGGTTAGTTAGGCTTAGTTTTTCATGAATCATTTTGTTTTTTTGTTAGTATTTAATTAGTTTTAAGTCCATTATATTTAGCCTTGATGGCAGATATTGTATTAAATAAATGAAATGAAATGAAAATGATCGAATCGCGGTCGTCCTCTGCGCCGTTGTGACGAGTTGCAGAAACCCTCTCGATGACCTGTACGTCCACAATCTCGGCACTTGTTGGTTCTGTAGGTGCAGTCCCGGGTCCAATGCAGAGCACCACAAAGCCAGCACAGGGTGCGGGGTTTGGAGGCTTCGTTTCGGGGTGCTGGTTTGGGGTAGCGCTCGTTGTTGGTGTTTCGATGCCACTGGCGGTTGTTTCTGCCTTGCACTGCCTGTACTCGCTCACTAGTGTCCGTAGCGATCATAGCGCTATCAGCTTTTACACGCACTAAACGTTGACAATCTGCTGCTAGCAGCTCTAGGGTGGCGTTCTTCCTGTCTTCAATGGCGGCTAACTGTTTCATTCTTATGTCCTGTACGCTTTCGTCCTTTAATCCGCATACGAGGATGAGGCACTTAAAATCTTCCTCCGTCATCGAAGAAAATTCTGCATCGACGCACGCTTTATTAACTCGACAGGTAAATGCTAGCAGATCCTCGGTGCGCGTTTTGGTAATATTAAGAAACTTGAAACGTTTGCTTAACACCGACTCCATTTTGCCGAACAGGACGGTAAGCTTTTCCACCATTTCGTTGAAGCTGAAATCTCGCGGTGCACGCGGCAAAATAAAATTACTAAACCGGGCGTGTTCAGCGGTTCCAAGCTTACGTCCCAGGAGTCGAACCTTGGCGGCGTCATCCAAGCGAGAAGCATCTTCACGAAACAAATCTACATACCGCGTGTACCATGATTCGAAGGTTACTCCCGCTTCTGGATCGTACCGGAACTCACTAATATTACTGGCGAGGGCTTCCAGTATCAACTCCGGATTGCTCGGTTTTGGCACAAATTGCAGATCGGGGGTCGGTGGCTGCTGCTGCTGTTGTTGTTGCACGAGCTGCGATAACAGTTGCTGTTGCTGTGCCATTTGCTGCTGCTGTTGGGCCAATTGCTGTTGTAAAAGCTGCAGCGTTTGCTGCAGCGGCGATAAATCCGATGGCGTGTGCTGCGGTGGCTGGGGGTGAAGGAACCCTGTGTTCAGGACCCCATTTTGTGAGAGACGACGTTGCTCCTCGATGATCGGCGTCTCTTCTGGGCTGTACATTCTGCGGCGTTTCCCTACTTGTCGTTGACCGTTTCCACTTAAACTCGTCGCCACTTTTATGTTGTTGTTGACTTATACTTTATTTTAACAAACATATATATAAAAAACGATCAAATGATAAAAGAAAAAGGAATACGGTGCCGCGCGCGCTAGCCACGTCTATTGCTGGTGCAGATAAGATCCCGAGTGTTCGTTACATCGCAGGATCCCCGATCGTAATGGATCATGCACGAGAGAGAGAGAGAGAGAAAGAGACGACTATATTCGCTACACATCGAATGCTGTCAGTTCCCGGAAAGCATCGAGTGTGCGAAGAGGCTGCAGTCTCGGCGGACTGCAACACTACTTGTTTCACCTCCACCTTGTTTGAGGACTTTTCGGAATCGCATAACATTAGCCATGTCCTCAACGCCACCGGATCCCCACAAGCCAATGGACAGGTAAAGCGGGTGAACCGCGTGTTGCGTCCCATCCTTAGCAAGCTATCTGATGCTCCAGACCAGACCGATTGGGTGTCCAAGTTGCGATCAGCCGAGTATGCTTTAAACAATACCGTCCACACATCTACGAACTTCTGCCCTTCTGTCTTGCTCTTTGGTGTTGAACAACGCGGTAAGATTCCGGATGAAATACTCAAACACTTAGACGAAAAATGTGACCAAGTCCCTAGGGACTTAGGAGCCATTCGGGCTAAAGCGTTAGAAAAAATAGAAGAATCTCAACGGAAGAATGAGGATTATTTTAGCAAGAAGCATAAACCACCACAATGTTACAAATAAGATGAATTAGTAGCCATACGTTATACCGATATGACCGATAGCGGTAATAAGAAGCTCAATCCCAAGTTCAGGGGACCGTATGCCATTCATAAAGTGTTACCTCATGATAGGTACGTGGTACGTGACGTAGAAGGGTGTCAACTCACACAACTACCCTACGATAGGGTTCTAGAAGCGAATAAGTGGCGACGCTGGACCGAGTCCAGTGATTAGGAAATTGAGGGCAATTTATTGTTCAGGATAGCCGAGCTGTAACGTCCGGACTAATATCGCCCACTGTGCACTCAACCTGAACCCCGAACGCAGCGGTATAAACGCGTTATACCTTGACCGCTGGAGCACCCGGTGTGCTAGATGAACTGTCATAGAATAAAGCTCTCTTCTTGGCGCGACATTGAACTGAACAGCCGTAAGCCACTGACTTCTGCGTATAATTATTTGTGTGCTCTTCCGAATTGTGCTAAATCTTATCAAAACGGCCAATTAACCTTCCGCCAACCGTAAAACGCTTGGTCGTTACACTGTCAAATTTAGAAAACCGCGTATCTCCGAATCAACGTAAGTCGAAAACCGTGTAACTCGGGAACAGACTGTATATCTATTTTCGGCAGCATTTAAACTGCAGTTTATCGTGATTTTAAAATTCCGAACGAGTTAGAATAAATTAAATAAGCATAAAATATTTGATTTACACCACTTTTTCATTGTAATACTGTTCGTGTTCTCTTAATCACAAAACCTGCCGAACTACAGTTCGAACTCATTGGTTGAACTTCTATTCCCTGCCAACTATTGAATATGTGCTTTTGTGCTGGCACGTTTTTCCATATTAAAAAAAAATCTGAAAGTTTTCTCGGCAAGCCATGATATTTTGTTGAATATTTCAAAACCGGGTTTTCCATACAAACGAATATTTTTAATTGAACTCTGAGCCTATTATCGACCCGCCATGCAATTGAAAGCAATTTGCAAGGACGCGCGATGGCTCGCACGCCATACAAGTTCACAGCCCCATAGTCCTCGCATTAAAGAGCTTGCGAGCCTAGGCAGTTTTTTCACCTCTAGTTTTAGCAGTTTTAATTATAGCACCCCGAGAGCAGGTATAACAGCGCAATTTATAGCATACTAAACATCCGAATTTTGACATTTAATGTTGAAAAAATTCCACAAAAATTGAAATAGTGATCTTTTAGACCAGCTGTGTCAAACTCATTTCATCATAGGGCCGCATGTGCAGATCGTCAGTGATTCGCGGGCCGCAAAGTTGAGAATAAAAAAAACCTAAATATTTATATAAAATACTGTTTGAAACATTATTGTTGAACAAATGGACTTTTTTGATTCCTCGCTTGAAATCCGGAATCGTTTCTTATTTAAAAATTTTGTGATGTTATTTTTTATTTCGCTCTTTTTCATAAAAAAAAAAATAATACACTTTTAAAGTCACATGCAATTTCTTTTATCCTTATTATTAAAATAGGATTTTTTAATTAGTCGCGTTCTCATACGGCAGTTCTTTTAGAATATATCGCTCAACCCCACTGTTTCACTGAGGTAGGGGGAATCTAGCAGCCTGTTGCGAATCTTTTTCGAGCAATCCGAGCTATCCATCGCTGGATGAATAATAAAAATATTTGCCAGCAATTTGTTGACACATCAAGATAAAAATTGTAATAAAAAGTGTTTAAACATTATTTTTCGCTGATTTCCAAGTCCCAAATGTTCTGGTGGTATATTCATTTCTTACAACAAGAACCCGTTGCTTATGAGTAATTTCGTTAAATTACGATTTTTTATCCGACACAGATTCGTGGTGTGTGACCCCAGATTATCAAATATTTTTTGACACTTGAAGGGAAATGATTCGCGAATTAAATAAAGGACTGTGTGAGCTAACCTATTAATTAGCTATGTATTGCAGGACTTCGGCATTTCGTTTATTTTAATCTTTAATGTAAATCCTTTTATCTAAAGCATAATCATTTCATTTGTTTTGATTTTTGGGGAGGTTGCAAAGTACAATTCGTCTTGTAGAATATGAGATGCAAATAAATTCAACTTGGCTACACACGCTTTCAATAAGTCGTACATATTGGATATTAACTGATCATGGTGGGATGATTATGAAATCATGGAATCATGGTGGGATGATTATGAAAAAAACAAAAGTGGCTCCAATCGAATATCAAAGATGTAACATACTAAGGTCGGAGCCGTACAGATCTGTTCGGAGCAATTCGGAGCCGACTGAAGCCTTTACTCGGCAGTCAGAGGCATTATGATCGGTAGGACCGTCAGAAATGGTTCCGACTCCAGACTAGCCGCTCCGTGCGACAACCGATGACTCCAACGCACAGTGGGCAACGGCCACACAAACGCCGGGATGAAAATCAATTCCTCGTGCTATTGCAGTTTTTCTTCATTCAATACAATTGTTTTTACTATTCAGGGTAGTCCTACACTAAAATCGTCAAGACAGCGAATAAAACTTAATAATTATCGCTCACAACATTGCATTATTGCGTATCAGTTAACAGCATCAACAGTAAGTGTTAGGAATTAAAACGAAGGTGGAATAAGTTTCTGACTGAACATGAATTTTTAAAGGATTACGCGCTAAAAAAGTTATGTTTTTTATGGTTTGATTGGAAAAGAGCTGATTCCTATGTTACGAGCTTTTTTAAACTGTTTTTCCTCTCTTCAGCTTTGTTTTTTGCCTGTTTGTTTCAAATGCCCGTTATGACAGGTAGTTGGATACTGGTGGTTAATAGCTCATACAACAACACGTCAAAATCGCTTGCGCTATTTTCAAGAAAAAGTTTAATAATTTTCGGGGTCGCAGATGATCGCAGCTAGTTTTAACGACAAAATGTAGGAAAACTGTTGATCTTTCTTATAATATACGACTCACGAGTGAAATCGAGTCGAATCATAAAAAAATCACTCTCCAAAATGAAAATATCCAAAAATTCAGCAGGGATGTTTGGTTTTCAATCATTTATGAAGTTTAAAAACAAGTTTTTGTTAAATATTCAGACATAACATCAAATTATGACAAAACACCTTTTCAACGACACATTGATTATTAAAATCTAAGCATCATATACTAAAATATGATGGTTTATGTTCGGTCGAAAAATAGATCCAATTAGGGACAAAAAACACAAAGTTTGCACTTTGATGGCCTATATCTTAGTAAATTTAAGATAAAAACGTAAAATATTTTGGTTTCAACTAAGTTTAAGTATCTATTTTAAGAAAATGATTATGGTGTTAACCTGCAATGAAGTTGGTTTTTCGATTTT
The DNA here is from genome assembly GCF_017562075.2 of Anopheles merus. NCBI lineage: Eukaryota > Metazoa > Arthropoda > Insecta > Diptera > Culicidae > Anopheles > Anopheles merus. Next base: position 46,725 of record NW_024427902.1, read on the forward strand.
TGTACAGGCGTTTGCCCAATGTGCAACGGTTCCGAATGACTCTAGACGGCTCTATAGGGTTCGGACGGCAACGAGCGAAACTGTTGGTTTGACAATCCATCACTAGTTGTTGCAAAGTTTCCAAGTGTGTATCTTGTTATTTTCATTCCTATTTCGTTTCTAGACAGACGCAAATCTGTTTTTCCATATAGAATGTGCAATCTAGTCTGCACAAAATTATGCTAATATTCAGAATTTAATCGAAACACAAAACGAATGAGTTTGCATTCAGTTTAGTGTTTCTTAATGGCCTCGGTTATTCTGTACGTACGTGAAGAATAAGTTTGTTAGATGTTTTAGGAACATTAATGTTAATTTATAAAATATAGCGACACAATGATTGTTCTTCTCTGGAAAATTGAATACACTTCGACAAATAGTAATAACAGATTTTTGGTTGGTAGTGCTTTCAGTACTTCGCAAAATATTCTCGCGGGCCGCATTCATTATCGACGCGGGCCGCCAGTTTAACATACCTGTTTTAGACGAATAACACTGCAAAAAAAGTAAATAATGAATAAAAAAAACTATGATCTTTTGAAATACCATAAGATTTCGAGCAGATGATACTACTCGCAACCCTCGCAATGTTTGACGGGGAGCGTCGAACTAAAAAGCATGTCAACTAAAAAGCGTTCAACTCAAAGTGGGTGTAATATACAGGTGGGCTTATCCCGAACAATTTGACAGCTGCGCTGTATAAAAATGAATAAAAAATGACAGAAGGGGATTCGATTACTTTTTCAACGTATGTGTGAGCATCACTTCTGCTTTGTTGACGACAGGAATGGTTTCAAAATTAAATCAACGATAAACTCTAAATAAAAAGCAGTTTTACGATATAAAAATTGATTGTTCGTGGTAAGTGTAGTGATATTGTGTTTCTCATGTGTCGGATATGAATCATTTATGTGTTATTCGGCAGAATCGACACAACAAAAGTGTTCATTGCTAACGTGCACCGGCACTCGGCAACTGGCCGCGATATTACGTATAGCACGGTAAAATAAGGTGTTATTTTCTGAATACGCTTGTGGTAAGTAAAGAAATGAATTTAATTTTCTTCTAATCATGAAAGGGTATTCAATGTAATTGATTTTATTTATTATTTATTTCTTTCCTGTTGTACAGACAAGAGCTTCTATATAGTCAAAGTTGATAACAAGAGTGCTTTTAGTATCTGCGATATTTTTGTGTGGTAAGTGAACAATTTTATTTGATCGTATAATTATTGTATGTGACGATCCATAGTCGTCAACTCGTACGACTTCACAACATAACTGTGGTGGATCAAAGTCTAAAATGAACTGCAACCCCCTCCCCCCCCCCCGCAACAAGGACAAATTATCTAGCTGGGTGGTACTGTTTTTTTTTTTGAAGGCCTGTAGAAGCCGGCATGGTTTGGGCCGGCAGTTAGATCGCTACGCCAATTAAATTAAGAAGAATAATTCTACTGGCTTATGTACCAGCAATTTGAAATGAATAGCAACTTCTTCTTCCAATTTATTTTTAAAGTACGATATGTACATGCCGCAAGAATACTTAGTTGAACCATAACTAAATGAAGTGGTAGAACACCGTGATCTTTTTTTCATAATTTTTAACGTTTAAGTATCACTATTTTATATGTTTACCCGAATGCAAAACAAAAACTCATCAATCCACCGCTATTTTTTTTTGGAACCAATATGACTCACCGATCATTTTCAGCTACATTTTGCGAAAATAATCGATCTAATGTAAAAAACGGGGAGTTTACGTTACGTTTCACAAATTTCCACGTATCCCTGATGTGCAGAAGGAATGGGTGTGATTTTGTCAAAGAGGAGAAAACTGGGAACCCAAAAACTACAGTGCTTTGTGCTCCGATCACTTCAGGAATGAAGATTTTCAATTACAAAATGCACCAATAGCCAACAACTCCGGTACATTTCGGCAGCTTAATCCAAAAGGTAACAACAATAATGCTATGCATTGGCACATTATTCTAATTTTTTAAAATTTTTTTAGCTATACCAACAATAAAAAAAACAGCAACATTTTAAGTACTGCCGCAAAACAAAATCAAACAATAGACTTCATTACGCATAGGGCTGAAGTATTGTACGAAGGACAAGTACTACCATGCGAACCATTACAGGAGGAAGTATGTGAACCGGATTTGCATGTTTCCGGCGAGCAGCTTGCATTGAATTTAGAATTAGAACGGCTAAGAAACGAAAATGAAAATTTAAAAATGTAAATAGTAATTTAAGAAATAAGTTGAACGAGCTGAACAACCAAAATAATCTATGTAAGGCAGAAATCGCAGCTTTAAAAGCGGAAATGGAAAACAAAATTGATAGCAATCTAGGTTTTGAGGAATTAGTTACACAAATGAATTTTATTTGTAAGGTGCACTATCCGATAATCAAATAGATTTAATTTTGCAAAAAAAGAAGCGAGTGAAATGGACAGACGAGGAACTTAGCGCTGCATTGACGCTACGATATTTTGGCAAAAAGGCATACAATTATTTAGCCAAAGATTTAAAATATTCTCTTCCTTCTATTGCGACGCTAAAGCGCTATGCAAAGCGACTCAATATTAAAGAAGGCATTCTGGACGACGTTTTGAAAGTAGTTGGTAATATAACGAAGACGTTCACCCTTAGAGATAGAGAATGCGTACTTAGTTTTGATGAGATGAAGGTCAGCAAGATATTAGAATACGATCCTGTTTCGGATGAAGTGATAGGTCCTTACAACTATTTACAAGTCTTAATGGCTCGTGGCCTGTTTAAAAACTGGAAACAACCGGTGTTCATAGGATTCGACCAGAAAATGACGAAAGATATTATCCTTGCAATAATTGTAAAATTGGCAGAACAGAACATTAACGTAACAGCCATCGTAAGCGATAACTGTCAAGCTAATATTGATTGTTGGAAAGAATTAGGAGCCTATGACCACAAACAGCCATATTTTACACATCCAACAAATGAAGGTAAAATATTTGTCTGTCCGGATGCCCCACATTTGCTCAAACTAACAAGAAATTGGCTCATTGATCATGGTTTTAATTACAAAGATAAAATAATTAACGTAGATTTACTATTTGAAATGCTTTCCGAAAGAAACGAAGCAGAAATGACTCCTTTGTTTAAATTAGCTGATTCACATTTGATAATGACACCTCAACAACGACAAAATGTGAGAAGTGCGGCAGAGCTATTGTCCCGCACAACATCAGTGGCTTTAAGGAGATATTATCCTGAAAATGAAGACGCAAGACGTTTAGCAGATCTCATAGAAAAGGTAGATCTTTGGTTTAGTGTCTCTAAACATATATACTCCTACAGCAAAACTCGACTACAGGCAGTCCCCGAGATACACGGTTAATGGGGACCGAAAACGACCGCAAAATACCGCGTATGTCCAATTTCCGCGTAAGTCGAATCTCGTGAATTCCAGCCAAAATATCACTAATTTTCGTGCAATTTTGCAAGTAGGGAGTGGTTTTCGCCACCAAATAATTATTTGATATGTTTCTACTGAATTGAACAATTTTAAACCTTTTTAAATAGTATTTTACATTCGTTCAATGCGGAAATTATTTGGTATTTCACAACTCATGACGTTTGACGTTTAACGTAAAAGTCGCATTCGCATTTCGCTCTGTATATTTTCTTGAAAATCGCGCTGTTTATCACACTATTTTCCGGTTTCTGTATAATCACAGTATTTAGAACACCGTTCCATTATCGTTCAATAGTGCGTTTATCTCTGCTGACCAAAAAATTCGCGTAAATTTCGTTTTTCGGATCGCATCTGAGTTCGCGCGTCCTAACCGCCATCGCTCTTGTTGCTGCAACGAAAACCTGCACCGCTCCCGTATAATGGCCCGTATTTGCAACGCCTGCACTATGGAAATTGTGGAGGCATCTATCAGCTGCTGCCTGCCTGTGCGACTCTCCATTTCACCAGCGCTGCACTTCGGTTCCTGCTGATCTGTTCCTGCGCATTGCGGAATATAAACAATTACACTGGTGCTGTATTGGCTGCAACAACGTATTTATGAATCCGCGCACCAAGTTCGTAAAAGACGCAGCCATGCAATCTGGCTTCCAGGCGGCAATTACAACAGTAGCCGAAAGCATCAAGACCGTTATGGAGCCATTGACTAACGAAATCAAAACTGGGTTTGCACGGATGAGCCAACTTGATCTAAAAACTCCACGTAGCAGTCACCCTCCCGCAAAAATTCGTCGCATAAATCGGTCAAAACGTTTGTTCTCGGAAGTCGCTACTGACAACCGTACTTTGTTTACATTTGCGCCAGACCCATCAACACCCAAAACAATAACAACCAGAACCAAATAATAAGCCGATCGATGATATGTATCGCAAAAATCGAGCTCCACCCATGATCACAGGCACAAACAAAGATACAACTACATTTCCGATCAAAATAGTCCCCGCTCAGTCTACGGTGCAGAAGTGCGCATTGTATATTTCCCCCGGCTCGCTCCAGATACATCCAGTGACCAAATAGTGCAAATGGTCAAACATGCTTTGTCCATGAGGATGTCACTGCATATTGCCTTATACGCATACTTATACGACAAGGCACAACACAGCAACACTCTCATTTCTATCATTTAAGGTGTTAGTGCCTCTTACTCAACGTGAAGGGCTCTTTCCCCCGATACTTGGCCGCTTGGTCTATCGGTGCGTGAATTTGTCGACTACCGAGCTCAACAACCAGGTGCAAATTTTCGTCTACCGCCAATGAGACTTTCAACACCCACAACCCTATCTACAGCGCAGGATATTCGATCACCACAGCTGTTGGATCACACAATACTTTCAGCACACACTCCACGCACTTCACCCACACCGCAAACCCACTAATTATCAACACCGATAAACAATTCACACACATCACGCACACTACGCACGCTCGCTAATCAGCTGTACACCGCATATGAGCCAAATAACGCCGAAACAACTTTTGTTGATAATTTACGCACTCACCTGATGATTGTTCCTCCAACAACAAACAACTTTACCACCACTGAAGCAGTCTGTAGTAACGGCATCTCGTGCAGGCTACTTAACGATCGTGAACCCAACACTACGCAACTTCAGCAGCACTATTGCTACAGGACAGATCCTACACTCACACAAACGCACGACGGTCATGTCATTCCTGCAGGGGTTGCCTCCTTAAATAATACTGACGATTTGTTATTTTTTATATCAAAATGTAAGAGGACTAAAAACTAAATGTCATGAGGTATTCGATTATGTTTCTACTACTACTCATTACGACGTCATTATCCTGACTGAAACATGGCTGGACTACTCCTCTATTAACTCGTCACAGTTGTTTCCGGACCATTATATCGTCTTCAGAAAGGACCGTAATGACAGAAATAGTAGGAAAACCAAGGTGGTGGGGTTCTCATAGCTGTCGCCTCACATTTGCGAGTACTCTTATGTTCTACATCAGACACTGTCGAGCAACTTTGGTTAAAGATTTACAGCATTAAGAAAAAACGTATGTTATCGGCGCAATGTATGTTCCTCCTGACATGACAAATAACACGTCGGTTATTCACACAATTCTGTTCAACTATTGACGACGTAGCGTGTAAAGCTAATGAAATGTGTTTGTTATTCGGGGACTTCAATTTGTCAAACCTGAATTGGATACCCGATGAAACAAATCCACTTATGCTCCAAGTTGACTACGAATGCTCGAGGATCACGGACAACTGTCGCCTTCTTCTTGATTGTATGAATAGCAACGGACTGTACCAGATTGACAAAATTCATAATGCGTCGATTAACTACCTCGATTTGATCTTTGTATGCGACGATATCCTGCAACAATGCTCTCCACGGCAATAACATCCTTCCCATAGTTGCTATTGATTGCTATCATCCGCCTATAGAGTTGTGCCTGCCGAACGGCTTAGCCAAAGCAGAACATCATACAACATCACATCAAGAATCAGGCATGCTCGACTACAGTCGCACTAACTTTTCGATTCTAAATGATCTACTGCAATCCTCTGACTAATCCGACTGTCATCCTTGATGGAAACCCGGACGTAAACCATGCACTCGATATGTTCAATCGGAAATTTACGGTACATTTATCTGCCTG
>NW_024427903.1:0-52817 GCF_017562075.2 Anopheles merus
AGTAAATAATCAACAACACGAATGTTAAGACGATTTGCAATTGGTTTGGAGCTTTCGTTTGAATGAAGATATTCTCCATAATAATGTATGCCCATCACAATGAACGCAAGTTGTTAGAAAGTATCTGTTGAAGAAGTATCTGTTCGTTGACTGTCGCTCCAGTTGATAATACTCTTGCGACTGTACTCTTGTATCGTTCGGCGAATGCGTAATCCAAGGCACTCCATCCAAACAGATGGTCTGTTGTGTTAATGGACTGAACGGACATCTTATCGAGCGACAAAAAATTTCTATTTTCAATGATGGGTACGCAATTCGAAATGAAGAGGCAATCGACCCACAGCATCTTTCACCAATGCAGCTGATGGATTATTTGTCAGTATCTCGTCTACTAGATCATATGATGATTTACAACAGCCATGTGAAGATCATGTTCTTTGCTTTCTCTAAGAACGATTCGATTGAACAAGTCACGCATTTGATGCAGTGAGGTTTCCAATATGACCACGAATGAAGAAGAAACTCTCGTTTCTCATGCGGTTCTTGTTATCGTTCATCCAACAAGCCGCAAAGTACTCAGCAAATATTCGATGAGTAAACTGAGCAATGTCATTTCGAACTACTTTGATGAACATAGTCTTTTCATTGCTCTCAGCTATGAGTTTCATACATTCCAAAGCTTCCTGTTTTTCTAAATCATTCAATACCTTGGCTGCATTCTGTTTGTCAAGCAAAAACAATAATGCCAGCAAGCCGTATTGGTTTTTGGTTAACCGGATCGTATTTGTTGTGTCTTGAGCTCCAGCAATATGAATGGAGTAGTTCTTAGTCATCTCACGGTCGTTTCTGTGTAGCATGTTATCAACAAATCAAACCAAACCATATTGCAATGTTTCAACAAATACTCTAAGATTTCACCTGAACGATTCTCTTCCTCATTTAAAACAATGTAATGAAACACGTTCCAGTCATTTGATGCGTTTACTGTAGCCGGGTCAAATCCCTTAGAAGTCAAACAATGCATCATGAAGAAACAACCATTTTGAGCAGTCATGTGGAGCAAATTTCGACCCTCATCATCTACACTGTCCGGATCTGTTGTATGATCGAGAAGATACATGAATGCAGGCATCGATTTCTTGTGACAAACGTTTTTACCTTTCGGAAGTAATCTCATGGTCATTGCGATGAGTCTGTTGGTGATGGTCATATTGGTCTTGAGATGAATGTATCTGAGCATAGAGACGTTTCCTTCGTGAACTGAATAAGCCAGAAGAGCTTCCAGAACATATCCATCATGCAGGATATCTTTTGCATCATATTCAGGCAACGATAATCGAACGTTGCTAGATGAGAGTACACAGCATACCTCAGGAGAAAGATTGTCGTTCAGTGGTGGAATGATTGGAACACAATAGTCGTCAGGAATATCAGTTTCCTCGTTCATAGGAATGTTTTGTTGGATACAGAGTTGTTGAAAGATAGCTTTGAATGAGGTTAGCTTGTTGTTTTGTATGGTATATTTGAGAGCAGAAATAAGCCCAGCGGTGTTGTTTATTGGGGTAGAGGAATGTCACGATCTTCGATAAAATGAACTATTATTTTGTGAGCATTGTTTTCGAATGCTATCTTGAAGAAGCGAGTAAAGTCTTGCTCCGAAAGCTTAGAAGGAACGTTGATTTGCAATACAAATTGTTTGAATACTTCCAGGAATTCTTTGGCTATGCAAAACTCAAGCACTGTTTTAGAATCTAGTTCTTCGAGACGAGAGAAGATGTCAATGTGCTGTTCGTTGAGTAAATAATCGACAACTCGAATGTTAAGACGGTTTGCAATTAGTTTGGAGCTTTCGTTTGACTGAAGCCATTCGCCATAATACCCTATGCCAGTCAAGATATGACGCAAGTTGTTAGAAAGTATCTGTTGAAGAAGTATCTGTTCGTTGACTGTCGCTCCAGTTGATAATACTCTTGGACTTGACTATTGTATCGTTCGGCGAATGCGTAATCCAAGAGACTCCATACAAACAGATGGTCTATTGTGTTAATGAACTTAATAGACATCGTATCGAGCAACAAGTTTACTATTTTCAAAGATGCGTACGTAACTGCCAAGTAAATAATCAATCGACCAACAGTATCTTTCACCAATCCAGTTAATGGATTATTTGTCAGTATCTCGTCTACTAGATCATATGACTGATTTACAACAGCCATGTGAAGAACATTTTCTTTGCTTTCTCTAAGAACGATTCGATTGAACAAGTCACGCATTTGATACACTTCACCTTTCCAATATGAGCCCGAATTCGAGAATCTCTCGCTTCTCATGCGGTTCTTGTTATCGTTCATCCAACAAACCGCAAAGTACTCAGCAAATATTCGATGAGTAAACTGAGCAATGTCATTTCGAACTACTTTGATGAACACAGTCTTTTCATTGCTCTCAGCTATGAGTTTCATACATTCCAAAGCTTCCTGTTTTTCATGGTCATTCAACACCTTGGCTGCATTCTGTTTGTCAAGCAAAAACATCATTGCCAGCAAGCCGTATTGGTTTTGGTTAACCGGATCGTATTTGTTGTGTCTTGAGCTCCAGCAATATGAATGGAGTAGTTCTTAGTCATCTCACGGTCGTTTCTGTGTAGCATGTTATCCAACAAATCAAACCAAACCATATTGCAATGTTTCAACAAATACTCTAAGATTTCACCTGAACGATTCTCTTCCTCATTTAAAACAATGTAATGAAACACGTTCCAGTCATTTGATGCGTTTACTGTAGCCGGGTCAAATCCCTTAGAAGTCAAACAATGCATCATGAAGAAACAACCATTTTGAGCAGTCATGTGGAGCAGATTTCGACCCTCATCATCTACACTGTCCGGATCTGTTGTATGATCGAGAAGATACATGAATGCAGGCATCGATTTCTTGTGACAAACGTTTTTACCTTTCGGAAGTAATCTCATGGTCATTGCGATGAGTCTGTTGGTGATGGTCATATTGGTCTTGAGATGAATGTATCTGAGCATAGAGACGTTTCCTTCGTGAACTGAATAAGCCAGAACAGCTTCCAGAACATATCCATCATGCAGGATATCTTTTGCATCATATTCAGGCAACGATAATCGAACGTTGTTAGATGAGAGTACACAACATACCTCAGGAGAAAGATTGTCGTTCAGTGGTGGAATGATTGGAACACAATAGTCGTCGGGAATATCAGTTTCCTCGTTCATAGGAATGTTTTGTTGGATACAGAGTTGTTGAAAGATAGCTTTGAATGAGGTTAGCTTGTTGTTTTGTATGGTATATTTGAGAGCAGAAATAAGCCCAACGATGTTGTTCATTTGAGGTACAGGAATGTCACGATCTTCGATAAAATGAACTATTATTTTGTGAGCATTGTTTTCGAATGCTATCTTGAAGAAGCGAGTAAAGTCTTGCTCCGAAAGCTTAGAATGAACGTTGATTTGCAATACAAATTGTTTGAATACTTCCAGGAAATCTTTAGCGATGCAAAATTCAAGCACTGTTTTAGAATCTATTTCTTCGAAACGAGAGAAGATGTCAATGTGCTGTTCGTTGAGTAAATAATCAACAACACGAATGTTAAGACGATTTGCAATTGGTTTGGAGCTTTCGTTTGAATGAAGATATTCTCCATAATAATGTAGCCCATACAACAATGAACGCAAGTTGTTAGAAAGTATCTGTTGAAGAAGTATCTGTTCGTTGACTGTCGCTCCAGTTGATAATACTCTTGCGACTGTACTCTTGTATCGTTCGGCGAATGCGTAATCCAAGGCACTCCATCCAAACAGATGGTCTGTTGTGTTAATGGACTGAACGGACATCTTATCGAGCGACAAAATTTCTATTTTCAATGATGGGTACGCAATTGCGAAATGAAGAGGCAATCGACCCACAGCATCTTTCACCAATGCAGCTGATGGATTATTTGTCAGTATCTCGTCTACTAGATCATATGATTGATTTACAACAGCCATGTGAAGATCATGTTCTTTGCTTTCTCTAAGAACGATTCGATTGAACAAGTCACGCATTTGATGCAGTTGAGGTTTCCAATATGACCACGAATGGAAGAAACTCTCGTTTCTCATGCGGTTCTTGTTATCGTTCATCCAACAAGCCGCAAAGTACTCAGCAAATATTCGATGAGTAAACTGAGCAATGTCATTTCGAACTACTTTGATGAACATAGTCTTTTCATTGCTCTCAGCTATGAGTTTCATACATTCCAAAGCTTCCTGTTTTTCTAAATCATTCAATACCTTGGCTGCATTCTGTTTGTCAAGCAAAAACAATAATGCCAGCAAGCCGTATTGGTTTTTGGTTAACCGGATCGTATTTGTTGTGTCTTGAGCTCCAGCAATATGAATGGAGTAGTTCTTAGTCATCTCACGGTCGTTTCTGTGTAGCATGTTATCCAACAAATCAAACCAAACCATATTGCAATGTTTCAACAAATACTCTAAGATTTCACCTGAACGATTCTCTTCCTCATTTAAAACAATGTAATGAAACACGTTCCAGTCATTTGATGCGTTTACTGTAGCCGGGTCAAATCCCTTAGAAGTCAAACAATGCATCATGAAGAAACAACCATTTTGAGCAGTCATGTGGAGCAGATTTCGACCCTCATCATCTACACTGTCCGGATCTGTTGTATGATCGAGAAGATACATGAATGCAGGCATCGATTTCTTGTGACAAACGTTTTTACCTTTCGGAAGTAATCTCATGGTCATTGCGATGAGTCTGTTGGTGATGGTCATATTGGTCTTGAGATGAATGTATCTGAGCATAGAGACGTTTCCTTCGTGAACTGAATAAGCCAGAAGAGCTTCCAGAACATATCCATCATGCAGGATATCTTTTGCATCATATTCAGGCAACGATAATCGAACGTTGTTAGATGAGAGTACACAACATACCTCAGGAGAAAGATTGTCGTTCAGTGGTGGAATGATTGGAACACAATAGTCGTCGGGAATATCAGTTTCCTCGTTCATAGGAATGTTTTGTTGGATACAGAGTTGTTGAAAGATAGCTTTGAATGAGGTTAGCTTGTTGTTTTGTATGGTATATTTGAGAGCAGAAATAAGCCCAACGATGTTGTTCATTTGAGGTACAGGAATGTCACGATCTTCGATAAAATGAACTATTATTTTGTGAGCATTGTTTTCGAATGCTATCTTGAAGAAGCGAGTAAAGTCTTGCTCCGAAAGCTTAGAATGAACGTTGATTTGCAATACAATTGTTTGAATACTTCCAGGAAATCTTTAGCGATGCAAAATTCAAGCACTGTTTTAGAATCTATTTCTTCGAAACGAGAGAAGATGTCAATGTGCTGTTCGTTGAGTAAATAATCAACAACACGAATGTTAAGACGATTTGCAATTGGTTTGGAGCTTTCGTTTGAATGAAGATATTCTCCATAATAATGTAGCCCATACAACAATGAACGCAAGTTGTTAGAAAGTATCTGTTGAAGAAGTATCTGTTCGTTGACTGTCGCTCCAGTTGATAATACTCTTGCGACTGTACTCTTGTATCGTTCGGCGAATGCGTAATCCAAGGCACTCCATCCAAACAGATGGTCTGTTGTGTTAATGGACTGAACGGACATCTTATCGAGCGACAAAATTTCTATTTTCAATGATGGGTACGCAATTGCGAAATGAAGAGGCAATCGACCCACAGCATCTTTCACCAATGCAGCTGATGGATTATTTGTCAGTATCTCGTCTACTAGATCATATGATTGATTTACAACAGCCATGTGAAGATCATGTTCTTTGCTTTCTCTAAGAACGATTCGATTGAACAAGTCACGCATTTGATGCAGTTGAGGTTTCCAATATGACCACGAATGGAAGAAACTCTCGTTTCTCATGCGGTTCTTGTTATCGTTCATCCAACAAGCCGCAAAGTACTCAGCAAATATTCGATGAGTAAACTGAGCAATCTCATTTCGAACTACTTTGATGAACATAGTCTTTTCATTGCTCTCAGCTATGAGTTTCATACATTCCAAAGCTTCCTGTTTTTCTAAATCATTCAATACCTTGGCTGCATTCTGTTTGTCAAGCAAAAACAATAATGCCAGCAAGCCGTATTGGTTTTTGGTTAACCGGATCGTATTTGTTGTGTCTTGAGCTCCAGCAATATGAATGGAGTAGTTCTTAGTCATCTCACGGTCGTTTCTGTGTAGCATGTTATCCAACAAATCAAACCAAACCATATTGCAATGTTTCAACAAATACTCTAAGATTTCACCTGAACGATTCTCTTCCTCATTTAAAACAATGTAATGAAACACGTTCCAGTCATTTGATGCGTTTACTGTAGCCGGGTCAAATCCCTTAGAAGTCAAACAATGCATCATGAAGAAACAACCATTTTGAGCAGTCATGTGGAGCAGATTTCGACCCTCATCATCTACACTGTCCGGATCTGTTGTATGATCGAGAAGATACATGAATGCAGGCATCGATTTCTTGTGACAAACGTTTTTACCTTTCGGAAGTAATCTCATGGTCATTGCGATGAGTCTGTTGGTGATGGTCATATTGGTCTTGAGATGAATGTATCTGAGCATAGAGACGTTTCCTTCGTGAACTGAATAAGCCAGAAGAGCTTCCAGAACATATCCATCATGCAGGATATCTTTTGCATCATATTCAGGCAACGATAATCGAACGTTGCTAGATGAGAGTACACAGCATACCTCAGGAGAAAGATTGTCGTTCAGTGGTGGAATGATTGGAACACAATAGTCGTCAGGAATATCAGTTTCCTCGTTCATAGGAATGTTTTGTTGGATACAGAGTTGTTGAAAGATAGCTTTGAATGAGGTTAGCTTGTTGTTTTGTATGGTATATTTGAGAGCAGAAATAAGCCCAGCGGTGTTGTTTATTTGGGGTAGAGGAATGTCACGATCTTCGATAAAATGAACTATTATTTTGTGAGCATTGTTTTCGAATGCTATCTTGAAGAAGCGAGTAAAGTCTTGCTCCGAAAGCTTAGAAGGAACGTTGATTTGCAATACAAATTGTTTGAATACTTCCAGGAATTCTTTGGCTATGCAAAACTCAAGCACTGTTTTAGAATCTAGTTCTTCGAGACGAGAAAAGATGTCAATGTGCTGTTCGTTGAGTAAATAATCGACAACTCGAATGTTAAGACGGTTTGCAATTAGTTTGGAGCTTTCGTTTGACTGAAGCCATTCGCCATAATACCCTATGCCAGTCAAGATATGACGCAAGTTGTTAGAAAGTATCTGTTGAAGAAGTATCTGTTCGTTGACTGTCGCTCCAGTTGATAATACTCCTGGGACTTGACTATTGTATCGTTCGGCGAATGCGTAATCCAAGAGACTCCATACAAACAGATGGTCTATTGTGTTAATGAACTTAATAGACATCGTATCGAGCAACAAGTTTACTATTTTCAAAGATGCGTACGTAACTGCCAAGTAAATAATCAATCGACCAACAGTATCTTTCACCAATCCAGTTAATGGATTATTTGTCAGTATCTCGTCTACTAGATCATATGACTGATTTACAACAGCCATGTGAAGAACATTTTCTTTGCTTTCTCTAAGAACAATTCGATTGAACAAGTCACGCATTTGATACACTTCACCTTTCCAATATGAGCCCGAATTCGAGAATCTCTCGCTTCTCATGCGGTTCTTGTTATCGTTCATCCAACAAACCGCAAAGTACTCAGCAAATATTCGATGAGTAAACTGAGCAATGTCATTTCGAACTACTTTGATGAACACAGTCTTTTCATTGCTCTCAGCTATGAGTTTCATACATTCCAAAGCTTCCTGTTTTTCATGGTCATTCAACACCTTGGCTGCATTCTGTTTGTCAAGCAAAAACATCATTGCCAGCAAGCCGTATTGGTTTTTGGTTAACCGGATCGTATTTGTTGTGTCTTGAGCTCCAGCAATATGAATGGAGTAGTTCTTAGTCATCTCACGGTCGTTTCTGTGTAGCATGTTATCCAACAAATCAAACCAAACCATATTGCAATGTTTCAACAAATACTCTAAGATTTCACCTGAACGATTCTCTTCCTCATTTAAAACAATGTAATGAAACACGTTCCAGTCATTTGATGCGTTTACTGTAGCCGGGTCAAATCCCTTAGAAGTCAAACAATGCATCATGAAGAAACAACCATTTTGAGCAGTCATGTGGAGCAGATTTCGACCCTCATCATCTACACTGTCCGGATCTGTTGTATGATCGAGAAGATACATGAATGCAGGCATCGATTTCTTGTGACAAACGTTTTTACCTTTCGGAAGTAATCTCATGGTCATTGCGATGAGTCTGTTGGTGATGGTCATATTGGTCTTGAGATGAATGTATCTGAGCATAGAGACGTTTCCTTCGTGAACTGAATAAGCCAGAACAGCTTCCAGAACATATCCATCATGCAGGATATCTTTTGCATCATATTCAGGCAACGATAATCGAACGTTGTTAGATGAGAGTACACAACATACCTCAGGAGAAAGATTGTCGTTCAGTGGTGGAATGATTGGAACACAATAGTCGTCAGGAATATCAGTTTCCTCGTTCATAGGAATGTTTTGTTGGATACAGAGTTGTTGAAAGATAGCTTTGAATGAGGTTAGCTTGTTGTTTTGTATGGTATATTTGAGAGCAGAAATAAGCCCAACGATGTTGTTCATTTGAGGTACAGGAATGTCACGATCTTCGATAAAATGAACTATTATTTTGTGAGCATTGTTTTCGAATGCTATCTTGAAGAAGCGAGTAAAGTCTTGCTCCGAAAGCTTAGAAGGAACGTTGATTTGCAATACAAATTGTTTGAATACTTCCAGGAAATCTTTAGCGATGCAAAATTCAAGCACTGTTTTAGAATCTATTTCTTCGAAACGAGAGAAGATGTCAATGTGCTGTTCGTTGAGTAAATAATCGACAACTCGAATGTTAAGACGGTTTGCAATTAGTTTGGAGCTTTCGTTTGACTGAAGCCATTCGCCATAATACCCTATGCCAGTCAAGATATGACGCAAGTTGTTAGAAAGTATCTGTTGAAAGAAGTATCTGTTCGTTGACTGTCGCTCCAGTTGATAATACTCTTGGGACTGTACTATCGTATCGTTTGGCGAATGCGTAATCCAAGGCACTCCATCCAAACAGATCATCTGTTGTGTTAATGGCCTTAATAGACATCTTATCGAGGAACAAGTTTTCCATTTGACTAGATGGGTACGTAACTGCCAAGTGTAGAGGCAATCGACCCACAGCATCTTTCACCAATGCAGCTGATGGATTATTTGTCAGTATCTCGCGAACTAGACCAAGGGATTGATTTACAACAGCCATGTGAAGATCATTTTCTTTGCTTACTCTAAGAACGATTCGATTGAACAAGTCACGCATTTGATGCAGTTGAGGTTTCCAATATGACCACGAATGGAAGAAACTCTCGCTTCTCATGCGGTTCTTGTTATCGTTCATCCAACAAGCCGCAAAGTACTCAGCAAATATTCGATGAGTAAACTGAGGAATGTCATTTCGAACTACTTTGATGAACATAGTCTTTTCATTGCTCTCAGCTATGAGTTTCATACATTCCAAAGCTTCCTGTTTTTCATGGTCATTCAACACCTTGGCTGCATTCTGTTTGTCAAGCAAAAACATCATTGCCAGCAAGCCGTATTGGTTTTTGGTTAACCGGATCGTATTTGTTGTGTCTTGAGCTCCAGCAATATGAATGGAGTAGTTCTTAGTCATCTCACGGTCGTTTCTGTGTAGCATGTTATCCAACAAATCAAACCAAACCATATTGCAATGTTTCAACAAATACTCTAAGATTTCACCTGAACGATTCTCTTCCTCATTTAAAACAATGTAATGAAACACGTTCCAGTCATTTGATGCGTTTACTGTAGCCGGGTCAAATCCCTTAGAAGTCAAACAATGCATCATGAAGAAACAACCATTTTGAGCAGTCATGTGGAGCAGATTTCGACCCTCATCATCTACACTGTCCGGATCTGTTGTATGATCGAGAAGATACATGAATGCAGGCATCGATTTCTTGTGACAAACGTTTTTACCTTTCGGAAGTAATCTCATGGTCATTGCGATGAGTCTGTTGGTGATGGTCATATTGGTCTTGAGATGAATGTATCTGAGCATAGAGACGTTTCCTTCGTGAACTGAATAAGCCAGAACAGCTTCCAGAACATATCCATCATGCAGGATATCTTTTGCATCATATTCAGGCAACGATAATCGAACGTTGTTAGATGAGAGTACACAACATACCTCAGGAGAAAGATTGTCGTTCAGTGGTGGAATGATTGGAACACAATAGTCGTCGGGAATATCAGTTTCCTCGTTCATAGGAATGTTTTGTTGGATACAGAGTTGTTGAAAGATAGCTTTGAATGAGGTTAGCTTGTTGTTTTGTATGGTATATTTGAGAGCAGAAATAAGCCCAACGATGTTGTTCATTTGAGGTACAGGAATGTCACGATCTTCGATAAAATGAACTATTATTTTGTGAGCATTGTTTTCGAATGCTATCTTGAAGAAGCGAGTAAAGTCTTGCTCCGAAAGCTTAGAATGAACGTTGATTTGCAATACAAATTGTTTGAATACTTCCAGGAAATCTTTAGCGATGCAAAATTCAAGCACTGTTTTAGAATCTATTTCTTCGAAACGAGAGAAGATGTCAATGTGCTGTTCGTTGAGTAAATAATCAACAACACGAATGTTAAGACGATTTGCAATTGGTTTGGAGCTTTCGTTTGAATGAAGATATTCTCCATAATAATGTAGCCCATACAACAATGAACGCAAGTTGTTAGAAAGTATCTGTTGAAGAAGTATCTGTTCGTTGACTGTCGCTCCAGTTGATAATACTCTTGCGACTGTACTCTTGTATCGTTCGGCGAATGCGTAATCCAAGGCACTCCATCCAAACAGATGGTCTGTTGTGTTAATGGACTGAACGGACATCTTATCGAGCGACAAAATTTCTATTTTCAATGATGGGTACGCAATTGCGAAATGAAGAGGCAATCGACCCACAGCATCTTTCACCAATGCAGCTGATGGATTATTTGTCAGTATCTCGTCTACTAGATCATATGATTGATTTACAACAGCCATGTGAAGATCATGTTCTTTGCTTTCTCTAAGAATAATTCGATTGAACAAGTCACGTATTTGATACAATTCACCTTTCCAATATGCCCACGAATGGAAGAAGCTCTCGTTTCTCATGCGGTTCTTGTTACCATACATCCAACAAGCTGCAAAGTACTCAGCAAGTATTTGATGAGTAAACTGAGGAATGTCATTTCGAACTTCTTTGATGAACATAGTCTTTTCATTGCTCTCAACTATGAGTTTCATACATTCCAAAGCTTCCTGTTTTTGATGGTCATTCAACACCTTGGCTGCATTCTGTTTGTCAAGCAAAAACATCATTGCCAGCAAGCCGTAATGGTTTTTGGTTAACCGGATCGTATTTGTTGTGTATTGAGCTCCAGCATTTTGAATGGAGAAACTATCTGTTACCTCACGGTCGTTCCTGTGTAGCATGTTATCCAACAAATCAAACCAAACCATGTTGCAATGTTTCAACAAATACTCCAAGATTTTACCAGAGCGATTCTCTTCCTCATTCAAAACAATGTAATGAAACACATTCCAGCCATTTGATGCGTTTGCTGTAGCCGGGTCAAATCCCTTAGAAGTCAAACAATGTATCATGAAGAAACATCCATTTTGAACAGTCATGTGGAGAAGATTTCGACCCTCATCATCCACACTGTCCGGATCTGTTGTATGGTTGAGAAGATACATGAATGCAGGCATCGATTTCTTGTGACAAACGTTTTTACCTTTCGGAAGTAATCTCATGGTCATTGCGATGAGTCTGTTGGTGATGGTCATATTGGTCTTGAGATGAATGTATCTGAGCATGAAGACGTTCCCTTCGTGAACTGAATCAGCCAGAAGAGCTTCCAGAACGTATACATCATGCAGGATATCATTTGCATCATATTCAGGCAACGGTAATCGAACGTTGTTAGAGGACAGTACACAGCATACCTCAGGAGAAAGATTGTCGTTCAGTGGTGGAATGATTGGAACACAATAGTCGTCAGGAATATCAGCTACCTCGTTCATAGCAATATTTTGTTGGATGCAGAGTTGTTGAAAGATGGCTTTGAATGAGGTAAGCTTGTTGTTTTGTATGGTATATTTGAGAGCAGAAATAAGCCCAGCGATGTTGTTCATTTGAGGTAGAGGAATGTCACGATCTTCGATAAAATGAACTATTATTTTGTGAGCATTGTTTTCGAATGCTATCTTGAAGAAGCGAGTAAAGTCTTGCTCCGAAAGCTTAGAATGAACGTTGATTTGCAATACAAATTGTTTGAATACTTCCAGGAAATCTTTAGCGATGCAAAACTCAAGCACTGTTTTAGAATCTAGTTCTTCGAGACGAGAAAAGATGTCAATGTGCTGTTCGTTGAGTAAATAATCGACAACTCGAATGTTAAGACGGTTTGCAATTAGTTTGGAGCTTTCGTTTGACTGAAGCCATTCGCCATAATACCCTATGCCAGTCAAGATATGACGCAAGTTGTTAGAAAGTATCTGTTGAAGAAGTATCTGTTCGTTGACTGTCGCTCCAGTTGATAATACTCTTGGGACTGTACTATCGTATCGTTTGGCGAATGCGTAATCCAAGGCACTCCATCCAAACAGATCATCTGTTGTGTTAATGGCCTTAATAGACATCTTATCGAGGAACAAGTTTTCCATTTGACTAGATGGGTACGTAACTGCCAAGTGTAGAGGCAATCGACCCACAGCATCTTTCACCAATGCAGCTGATGGATTATTTGTCAGTATCTCGCGAACTAGACCAAGGGATTGATTTACAACAGCCATGTGAAGATCATTTTCTTTGCTTACTCTAAGAACGATTCGATTGAACAAGTCACGCATTTGATGCAGTTGAGGTTTCCAATATGACCACGAATGGAAGAAACTCTCGCTTCTCATGCGGTTCTTGTTATCGTTCATCCAACAAGCCGCAAAGTACTCAGCAAATATTCGATGAGTAAACTGAGGAGTTTCATCATGAATTTGTTTGATGATTCCTGTTTTTTCAATGCCCTCGCGTACTTCTTTTATGAATTTATTTATTTGGATGGTTTCATTTGATGTCAAAAGTACCTCTCTTTGCTTTTGGTCAAACATTACCACCATGGCTAATAAAATGTGTCGTTTTTTAATTTTGTCCCAAAACTTTTCGTTTATTGCCTTTTGGTGAGGGTAGTCTAAGATGTATTCCGGTAATCCATTTTTGTGACTGCATAAAATTCTTAGTTTTTGATTGATGAAATTTTCGATAAGTGATAAAAGATCTACATTTGCTTTATATAACATCGCTTCTGGAATAGTAAAACGTCTTAAGTCCATGTTTTTTTGTGCTATTGGTAGATTTATAATGCATGCCATGTTAAGAAATAAAGGTATACGCTTCAAATTTCCTAAATATTCTACTATCTGGCGATAAAGGTAACCTAAAACCTTATCCCGCTTACTCGAGTCGCATTGTTTATAACCTTCTAGTTCCTGCATCAAATAATTGTGAACAAATTGCAGCTGATCGTGCTGTGATAAAAGCGTGAGATAATGCATTCTGCAGTTAGAAAATGTACTTTTTAGCTGTTCCATGTAATCGTAAGGTCTAGTTGAGATGAACAGAGCTCGAATACCATCCAAACTTGCAAGTCTTCTAAAGAAATGCACTACGAACTCTTTATAGAAAGGAGCAGTCTCGTCAAGCCCATCGAATAAGATAATCAGTTGTTTTTGGTTGAACTTCTGCTGGAAAACCTTCAGCTCGATCAACTGTGCGAATGTTAATTCTAACGTTTTTGTTTTACATGTGTTGACATAAAGTGTTCCGTTCACTAACGTCAATAGCTCTGCAGCATGATCAGCTTGGTCGCGGAACACATCCGTTGATTCAATCGAAAAGCTATAAACGTTTGGAACAAAATGGGTAAGATGGATCAAACGGTAAAGAAATCGAACGATGGCGGTATCATCAAGCAACTTAATGTCAGATTTTTGCCATCGTTTGTAATCGGTGCAATACTGTGAAGCATTCATTTGAATAACATACTGTGATGGATCATCGATCGATAAAGCATGTGTAAGCCATGTGAAATATGTTGACTTTCCTGCTCCAGCTTCATCAAGTAACAAATGTACTTTCGTTTCATCGTGGTGCTTGAAAACATCAGGAATGGTATATTGTACATCATCATTTGCGGATGAAACCGATGCGACCATTTGAGAAAACTCATCACTGTTGAACCGGATATTGTCAAGGAATATTTTTTGAAATTCGACCCTATAAGTGAAATAAAAATTATTCTCCTCTACTTCTGAATCTTTTGCATTTTCTCCAACATATGGATTAACGGTGCGCGAAATATACCTTGGCTTGATTGCTTCAAAGTTCTGTTCCTTCGATTCGATATATTTAATGTGATCTAGTTCATAATAATTGTACAAGAACTTACACACGAAGCTTAAGCCATCATCATCATTTACAATACCACTCAGTGATATCGTGGTTCCAAAAAGATTTAATGTTGTTTTGCAATATTTTGCGTACAGCTTTTGTCTTGCCTTTTCGGTTAGATCACGTACGTAAAAACATTCTTCATCCGGGAGTGCTTTAAGTACTTCTTCGATTACTATAAACTTTATCTTATATTCTTTGGCATATCTTTGAATTTCTGGCAATATCGATTTCTTCGACTGCTCAATGGTCATTATAATGGTGTAAGAGATGGGATCTACTTCTGCAAAGAACTCAAATAATCCACGGAGTACATCACGTATATCTTCCTCAAAATCACTCGCTGCATAGTGTATGAATAATGCATTGCATTGAAGCAATGCAACGGTCTGGGATGCAACAAGGGAATACAATACGATATCCAATGTGGTATAATACTGGTAACGTTCATAAGTGGTCTTACCACTGAGAAACTCGTACAATTCAGTGTGTTGAAGTCGATCTGATCGAACCACAATGTATCGATACATATATTGCCATCGACTAAGGTCACACTGTGATTCAATTTGGAATCTAGAAAAGTTATAATTTACTTTCATACTGATAAACTGTTGTTTCAAATAGTTCAAATCCATAGGAATAGGCTGGGGCAAGCTCATCGAATCAAACAGTCGCATGAACATAATGTTATGCGTTGTCTTTCTATCGTCGACCCAGTGTGGCATTATTTCTAGAACACTGTTGTGTAGCTGGTCCCCGTTCAAGGATCCACAAACAAGCATAAACTCTTTGTAAAATCTCTTTATAACACGATTTACCTGATCAAAGAAAAATGATTCGTCGTGCGTGGAAGTCGGAGGACCCTTGGTTTGAAAGAAGGACTTATCGATCATGAATTGCATCTCTTCCCAGCTAACACAACTATTGTCACACTGCTTCGCTCTTATAAGCCTATCATATTCCTTCTTAAGAACAGCTCGCAACTTCCCCATGATTGATGTCTCACATGCAGTTAGCAATCGATGGCTTAGTTTAAACTTCCCTGTGCCCCCTTCTAGTTCCTCGACACACACAGCAATCAGATCGACGAATACGTTTAACGAAGAATAATTCGATTTAATTTCTGTGTTGTAACGAACATGTAGTACGAGCATCTGTCCTAGCTTTTCTAGACTTGCTTGCCGCAATGCATCAGTCAGAGCATGAAATTGTTCCTCAGAGCTGAAGCTGTAACACGTTGCTCCTATGACGTCGCAAAAGGAAAGTATCTCGCTGCTGTCCTGTGGCCGTAATGTTAATTTTTGTTTCAATTTGTTGTCAATCGTTGCATTAGTGCACAGCAGGTATGTATGCGAACCTGTGATCGATCTTTCATATCCTTCCAGGTACGAAATGAAGTACTTAGCAATTGAAAATGGCCCATTGGAGTTCCATTTCGTGAGCAGCGTTCCTTCCGTAATGGCTGGTCGCTCTTTTCGCGTTGGCGTGTACGGATGGTTTGGATGGATTTTTTTCGATTTCCTTGGCTTCTCGGATGGATATTTATGTTTAGCTTGTATGTAGACAGTACCTTCCGGTATCGTTGGCGATGAGTAGCGAAACACCAGGTCGTCGAACTTTCCTGCATCTGGAACCTCCATCTTCAATTCAAATTGGGGCAACTTTCCTTGGCGGTGCAATGCGAATGCCCGGAAAAGAATGATCATCGTCAATCGAATGTGGTAAGCGGCGCCTTGTAAAGGGGATCTTTTGCTGGTTACTGTGTTTCCTGATGGTCTGGAACCACCGCTTGATGTTGCGTTCGATGCATTGTTATTGGTCGGGTCCATGTTTCTTTTCTAAAAGTAATGTGAAATATACATATTACGGCTGCAGCTTGAAGTTGAATGATATAAGAGATCTGTTAATTGCGATTTACGTAGAAACGTATTTTTACCTTTGTTAAAGATGAGTTGCTACTGTATACTATCAAGATGTTAGCCTCAGTAAGATTTCCGAGAGGCTTTGGTCCTTAAAAAAACGTGATTAACGCTGGCTAGTTAAGTTTTCTAGAACCAGTTGTACAGATGTTTTTATTGGATAGTTTTGTACTGTATCCTACGATATTTGATAAAATAAAACTGGTAAGTTTTATGATAAACGTTCCAACATTTTTCTTGCTAAAATTTAATCCTAAATCTAGAAAAGTTATGATTAATATTGTGTTAAAAATTATTATGAATAATAATAAATGAACCAATCCCGTCATACAGGCGTCGTCTCGTACGATTTTCACCATTTTCCAAATAAACAATGTTAAGGTGCTTTCGAACATTGTTCAACTATTAGTAAACATTTTTCGTCTAGCTCAAGGTTCATAAATTATTGCAGGTCGGTCCGTCCAGAGTACTTTGAAAAATTTTCATTTGACAGCTAGGAAGTCCAAAGTTACTAAGCAATTCATACAAAGTCCTTAACAACTCTAACTCCCTAACTGCCAATCTTTATAGAAATCTCCATCCATTCATCCATCCATCCAAAATCTACCTAAATCGGAACTAAGCTTACCTACCTGTAGTTTATGTTTGATATGTTTATTGACTAATCCATCGGGATCTTGGAGATCCTACATGAATGTACTTACATTAGTGCCTATAGACTATGTAAGGTACATAAATCGATAGGAGAGAACTGGTACACAAGAATAGAAAATGTATATTGAAAATATGATTATCACGTAAGTTGTGTCCTAAGTCTATCTTTAAAAACATTATGTGATATGTTGAAATCAAATAAATCATAGGTATTGAATCATAGGTATAGAAAGCCATAACTAAAAGCACTTCACATCGAAAAGCTCGTGGTTCAATGCTCAATTTCAGCTATTTAATTACACAGCTGTTTGGGATGGTTCTATCAACGTTATCGAATCAAAACCTCAGAAAATTTCACTCACAAATAATAACTCGCTTTTCACATATCGATTCTGGCTCACATGTTAATCGTTCATATCACGCATTGTTTTTCATGTGTACACAGAACTACAGTTTTACTGTCATATGTGAAAAATTGACAACCATTTCAAGAATTCAGTCCTTAGTAACATTTGAATAGCAATTGCTCATACAATTTCACAAACTAGGTGTGTACACTTCAACAGTTGGTATGAAACTTAAGCGATAAGTTCTTCTATCGACCGTCTTTGGCTGATAAGGTTACAAAATTTATCTAAAATTCGTAGAATATCGTTATCTTGTGTTTGCACCATTGATTACTGGTAATCTCAACCGAGCAATAACGCTCGAACCTCTGTTCACACAGAAACATTCACGCATAAAATAAGCTTCGTAACTAGCGTAACATAGCTGGCCAAAGTTTGACTCCATTTTCGTTGTACCATTGAAACACGTACATGCTATATATAGCTACAGTCAGCTGACTAGATTTGACCCAAAACATGATTGGATGAGATTGGATAGATATGAGATTTAATGTACAGTTAAGTTATTATGCAACCTGTTATTTAGATGATCGCCAAAAACCTTCTCATTGCATGCATCCCTGAGTTTATCAGGGGTACTCATAATATGGCGATACTTTCCTGACTCTTTCTTAGTCGCAACTTAAGACAGCTTAAAGCAGTGCTGTAAAATGACATTGACTTTTTTATAAAAAAAATGTCGACTGAAGCAAACTGAATGTCAGCGTCACGTGCTCAACTGTGATGATCAGAGGTCAGACTCAAACAGTTGGTGTGGCCAATCACATGCTTGGTGACATTTGTTGTAACATCCAACTCTTGGTCCCTCACTTGGTCATGACATTTTCTCTCTATGATAATCACGACATTGTTGGAAAATTCTTGGCGAGTGGTTCCAAGCAACAAAATGAGCATGATTGCTCTCTCTGTGTGTTTTGATGATCTGTTGGGGGTAGAATGGTAAAACATTTGTGCAAAACAGCATGCTCATTTTGTTGCTTGGGACCACACGAACGCACGGCTTATCTCCCATGACTGGTTGCTCAAAATGTCACCAAGCGTGTGATGGTCGCAACAACTGTTCGACTCTTACCTCTGATCATCACAGTACAGCTCGTGACGTTGACATGATTTCGTGTCAGTCAGAATTTGTTTATGCTGATTATCACAATTGAGTATGTGACGCTGTCATGGATTTTGTTTCAGTCACAACTTTGTATGACATTGACAGTGACAGTTTGCAGCACTGCGGGCAACGACATCAGCAGCGAAATCTGAGGATGTATTATGGAATCTTCCATACTATGGGCTTCACACAACACCAAACAACTCGCTGTTTTCCTCAACCGTTCCTCCCTTGCTGGTCATATTAGGTAATAAAAGCGTCACGTGTGTCCCGATCGTAGCCACTTATTCAAATACTTTTGAGTACAGTTCCCAGAACTGCAATTCATATTTGAAAACTTCGCCTGCAACAGGTGTTTTTCAAATTGGATAGAGAAGTAATGTCTCAAATGAGTTTTCGGTGTGTTCTGTTGATGGTGAGTGACTACACGAGCTTGAAAAGTCACATATAAAAGCACTTCACATCGAAAAGCTCGTGGTTCATCGCTCGATTTACTCGATTTACCCCACAGCCATTTACTTACAACACTGTTTGGGATGGTTCTATCAACGTTATCGATTCAAAAACCTCAGAAAGTTTCACTCACAAATAAGAACTCGCTTTTCGCATATCGATTCAGGCTCATTCGTCAATCATTCATATCACGCATTGTTTTTCCATGTGTACACAGAACTAAAGTTTTACTCTCACACGAGAAATTGAGAAATTGACAATCATTTCAAGAATTCAGTCCTTAGCAACACTTGGATAGCAATTGCTCATACAATTTCACAAACTAGGTGTGTACACTTCAACAGTTGGTATAAAACTTATCGCTTTTTGCGCTTCTATCGACCGTCTTTGGCTGATAAGGTTACAACATTTATCTAAAATTCGTAGAATATCGTTATCTGGTGTTTGCACCATTGATTACTGGTAATCTCAAACGAGCAATAACGCTCGAACCTCTGTTCACACAGAAACATTCACGCATAAAATAAGCTTCGTAGCTAGCGTAACATAACTGGCCAAAGTTTGACTCCATTTTCGTTGTACCATTGAAACACGTACAGTATCGGACAGAAAGATAGGACCCTTGTTTTTTCAACGCAGCATGCACCCGTTGGGCCAGGTTTATTGTGGTTTGTATGTGTTTGTGTGTGCATGTGTGGGTGTGTGTGTGTGTGTGCATGTGTGTGTGTGTGCATGTGTGTGTGTATGTATGTTTGAATGTGTATTGGTGTGTGTGTTTGTTTCACAAGTATGTCGTTTCGGATAGATTTGTTAGTAGTTTTTTTTTTGTGTTTTGGGTTAGGTTTATGATGTAATAAGCAGGACCACCGCCCTCGCGATCAGTGTTTTTTCGATTTATTAATAATTTTACGGTCTTCTTTCGCCGTGGTATTTTGAGGACGTCTGGTTGACTTGCGCGTTTCGGTTGTCCAAGCGCGTTTTGGTTGTCTAAGCACGTTTCGGTTGTCCGAAGCGCGTTTGCCACAAAAGTGCGCGATCGTTCCATTATGAACTCGATCGTTTTGCGCTTAATGCCAGCAGCAGCCAGTCGCTTTATCATATGGTGCTGATAATCGGTACAATGTTTACCTCGACCCATTGTTATTAACATTGCTTGCTTGGACTGTCAAGAACGCGCTGGTTAAAAAGTTGGACACGGCTCATCCCGTGCTCAGCCTGCGTTCTGCTTCTACACGTGATGAATTACATCGTTGTAGAGCAGCGATAAAAGTGTATGGATAAAAACTATCTATGAGTAAGCGAGTGAGCGTCAACCCATTTAAATCGAGAACAGAATACTGCCGCGCTCATGAAACAAAACGCCCATTGAAAAGAACAACTGCGCGCAAGCTCAATGCACGCACAAAGTTTCCTATGCACACACCAGCTTCAACGCAGAGATGCACGCAGGCCTTTCAATGTCGTGCACTGGAGAAACACCTGTGAGGGAATGCCGAGTTCATTGCTATTGTGCGCGTTTCCATTTCGCACCGCTGTCGCACAATCATGAAACAGCACACCTGCGTTCTCGTCCGAAGAACATTCGCTGCTATCGATGCTAACTTTAGCGTTTATCCAAGTGTGAACGCACGCTGTTTCACATGATAACACACATAATCAGATTGTTTTGAACGCAATATGAAACCATGTCCAGCTACGTTTCTTCAGACAAAAACCCGCGCACTCACACACACACACACACACACACACACACACACACACATAAACCTGTCCAAACGGGTGCATGCTGCGTTGAAAACACTAGGGTCCTATCATTCTGTCCGATACTGTACATGCTACATATAGCTACAGTCAGCTGACTAGATTTGACCCAAAACATGATTGGATGAGATTGGATTGGATGATTGCCAAAAACCTTCTCATTGCATGCATCCCTGAGTTTATCAGGGTACTCATAATATGGCGATACTTTCCTGACTCTTTCTTAGTCGCAACTTAAGACAGCTTAAAGCAGTGCTGTAAAATGACATTGACTTTTTTATAAAAAAAATGTCGACTGAAGCAAACTGAATGTCAGCGTCACGTGCTCAACTGTGATGATCAGAGGTCAGACTCAAACAGTTGGTGTGGCCAATCACATGCTTGGTGACATTTGTTGTAACATCCAACTCTTGGTCCCTCACTTGGTCATGACATTTTCTCTCTATGATAATCACGACATTGTTGGAAAATTCTTGGCGAGTGGTTCCAAGCAACAAAATGAGCATGATTGCTCTCTCTGTGTGTTTTGATGATCTGTTGGGGGTAGAATGGTAAAACATTTGTGCAAAACAGCATGCTCATTTTGTTGCTTGGGACCACACGAACGCACGGCTTATCTCCCATGACTGGTTGCTCAAAATGTCACCAAGCGTGTGATGGTCGCAACAACTGTTCGACTCTTACCTCTGATCATCACAGTACAGCTCGTGACGTTGACATGATTTCGTGTCAGTCAGAATTTGTTTATGTTGATTATCACAATTGAGTATGTGACGCTGTCATGGATTTTGTTTCAGTCACAACTTTGTATGACATTGACAGTGCCAGTTTGCAGCACTGCAGACAACGACATCAACAGCGAAATCGAGGATGTATTATGCGTGGAATCTTGCTTGCGCTATGGGCTTCACCATCTATAGAAATCCACAAGACTTTGTATTTTTACCCAAAACATCCATTTGGCTTTAGTAATGTTCTGAATTACAAAACTGGCCAATGGGAGACCGTACGTATGGCAGCAAACCACGGTACTTTTCCATACGGCTACCAAATGCCAAGCAACATTCAAATGGAATCCATCACATGTAGCCTCCCAACTGCCTAGAAGCATCTCTCATGCCTTTGAAGAATAATATCAAAACAAACAGGGTTTCGGATATTTAAATTATATTTAAGTGGAAATCCACCATTAGCTGGAATGATTATTTGAGTATCTTTTTTTCTGTATTATATTTTCAACTTTCCATAAAAGAAGAGCAAAACGTAACAGCTTACGCTAAAGACGTAATGTTTTGATTCGCAACGTTTGATTTGCGGGGTGTTTGTTTCTTTGTTTTCCAACTGTTTTCCATAGTGTCGATTGCGCGTTGGTGAGTGCATGGCAAGGAGAGAGAATGTGGTATAATTTCTCACAAGGTATAAACTGTGGTATAAACTTCTCTCTACGATAAGAAAGGGTTATTGATGGCTAACAAAAACAAAACACTCTCCATTCTCCAAACTTTCCAACCAACACATGCACACACACAAACACGATTGACGACTATGATATCGTGATAATACAATTTAAGTAACAGTTTATATGTGCAACTTGTGAAACGATAGGTGCTTCGGTAGAGTAGATCAGTAAAAGTTTGTATGTTTGGGTGCATTGTAAATGTTGGCGTTTGGCTTTGAGTCTACCCTGTTTTGAATTGAATAAAAGACAATTTTAATATCACTCCTCCAACTGTAGATGTCGAAGCGGTTGAATAATCAATGAAAAAGAAATAGGGCAACGATTACACGACGGTGGAAAACGATTGGAAAGTACAACATATGCCGGGTTCGTTCGAGCGCATTGCCACAAAAGGCTCTCGTTCGCACCCGAACGTACTCGTAGACTAGTTCTAAAACGTACAAAGATCAGTCTCTAGGTTGTCGCCTCTTGCTACTAGGTTTGTTCATATAGGTTTCCTACTCGATCTCCACTAACGGCTCTTACACCTCATCCACCTGCAATCGGGTGTGCATTACCTAGGATGAACGTTATTACTTTAGAATTCGGTTACATTCCTAAGAAAACGGGTGTACAATAATTGCACAACAGGCAACCGCATGAGAGATATAAATTGAAGTTGGTTGGTTGGTTTGAATTTTCTTACACATTATTTCCAACATGCCGCCTACCTTTGCATACATCCACATCTGCACAAAATGTTACACACGTTGGTAATTACAGGTTGCGTCCGTTTACTACACTACCGAGGTACGTCGCCTGCAACGGTAGCAGGAAGTAAATGTATGTATATAGAACCGGGTATATGCTTACATCCCGCTTCCCTAATCTAACTGCCTGCCCTTGTGTTTCTGTCAAATCAACAGGAAAGTATGATGAGAGTCATCTCTAGCAACTGCAATCGGATGGTTGGATGGGACTCGCATCAAGCGGCCAAGGCAGGTTTAGGTTCCGCGCTAGTGTTCGGTTGCTACAAAAATGGGGTTTTACAACGATGGCAGTAGGACACTACGGACGAAATAAGGAGGCCCACCGCACTACACTCAACCGTGTTAAATGTAAAACAAAAGCATTTCGATCGCGTGTACCACCGATCCTGTCTCACTAGACCGGGTCGATGTGTAGTGTGTGCGAGCGTGGATTGCTTCCTGTGTTTTGGTGAAAAATAAATAATCTCTAACGCAAAATGCTCTACATAAGTAAAGCCGAAACTAAATCACAGACGGGCAATAAGTGTACTCCAAACCGAAGTGAAGCTTTGAAAGAGGCAAAGAAAAACTCTAGACCGAAGCTACCATTAAAGCGAAACACCGCGCAAGGCGGATATTGTGTCGGCCCTCCGGTCGACTCTAACAGTTTCGCCGTATCTCGTCGAGCCCGGCAGCTTAGTGCTATCCGTAGTAGAGTATTTGTGGGGCATACATTAAGCGCTGGGAATGTTATGGGGCATGCAAGGCGGATTTGTTGTGGGGGGTTTTTCCCTCTTCCCGGGTGCGAAAACGAAGTGCGTCTAGGTATGGATTGTAGGACATTGGGGGGAGAAAACGTTAAGTTTAAAATAATATAAACAATTTATCTACGTGAAAACTACTCTCTTCGACTGCCTCTTCCCCTAGTCGGGTTTGCTGCACCCGAAACGAGCTACAATCTTCCTTTGATTGATACAAACAAATTGAACTACACTTGCTGCCGTGCCGTACGACGGTGCAACAGCAGCCAACCCATCTTCAAATACTTTAACCGCTCCGTTAAACATGAGTATTAGCATTACGTGCGATTAGAACTTCGGTCGGTTAGATTAAAAAAAAAATTATATATACACACACACGATAAGCTACTAACAGCGGCAGCTTCAATTGACGTATTCGGTGAACTGATCATCCACGCCGTCCCAATCATCAATCAACGTGTTTAACGCTTCCCTACCCATCGTAGCTACCCGGGTTGTTATTCGTCCAACGAAAACCCTCATTCCCGTGTGGCAGAAGGTGACGCTGGTGCCGATATAATGATGATAATAACACAATTTATCGGTTAGCATTTTCTTCTTCTTCGTTTTTGTGCAGGATCAGCGTTCATCTCCCACGGCCACAATGGACGCATTTCGCCACGCACTGCAGACACGTTGCGGGAGCGAACCCATACCCATAACGATCGAAAAACCCACTCGCGAGGGGCCCGATTCGATCAGCGGGAGCCAAAAAAACACACACAAATTGAATGAAACCCACGTCCAGTCGTCGGGGTCGGTTCTAGCAGCTGCCCCGCGCCCATCAATCGTTTTCCGTGTGCTTGTGCAGGGCGGCGGTAATGCAGAGCGCACCGCCGGGTATGAAGCGCACAAAGTTGTCGCCCACCAGCGGTCCCATCGCGTACAGGCCGGGAAGGGCCGTGCGCAGTACCGCGTTCGTGTACTTATCCACCTCGATTGGATTGTTTTTGCAGTCGATCGGTTTGGTCGGATCTTCGCCGAGGCCCAGCCCCGAGGCGGCGCTTAGATTGGACGCCCCCAGCTGACAGTGACCGCCGCCCGCACTGAGCGCCGGTGCGTTGTAGTGCTGCTGCTGCTGCTTGTGATGTTGGTGGTGGCGCGGTTTATCGGTGAGGTTGATGTGTTTGCATTTGGCACACATGTGCTTCAGCCAGTACAGCTTCCGGCCGAGGCAGGAGGTCAGCAGCTGCTCGGTAAACGTCCACATCGTGAGCGGCTGGACCGGGGGCCGGCCGAAGCACCGGTCCGGAGCCACCTGGTCGTCCTCCGTTTCCGAGTCGGGACTGGCGTTGCCGTCCCCGCCCGCCGCCGGCTTCGTCAGCGTGGCGATGAAGCGAAGGTCGGGCCGGGACCCGATCAGTATCGCACAGTACGACACGTCCAGCACGCGCCGCTCGCCCGTCTTCAGGTGCTGGACGGTGACGCGGCCGGCCCCCGCCAGATCCACTAGCGTGTGCTCGGGCAGCGGGGTGTACAGGTCGTGCTTGCGGTTCGCGTCCTTCATCATCTTGTGCACCTCGTGGTACTCCGGGTACACGTTGCCCGGCAGCATCTTGTCCAGCCCGGCCGTCCGGTTGCGGTACACGTGCACCACCGGGATGCCGGACGAGCGGCAGATCGTGACGGCGTCGGCCGCACTCAGCCCCGCCCCCACGATCAGCACCGGCTTGAGCTGGGAGCGGCCCGGCTCGTCGTACTGCTCCAGCGCCCGCTCGAGATGGGGCAGCTCGTACTTCACCCACGGCATCTCCAGCCCCTCGCCCTTCACGCCGAGCCGGTTCGCCAGATCGGAGGCACCGTTTGCCAGGACGAGGTTTTGGCACACGATCGCGAACCGTTTGTTCGTCATTCGGTTGAATCTAATGGGTGGAGAGGGAAAGAAGCAAAAGGGGTTTAGTACAGCAAGTTCACGCTCAGGCCCTTGCCCGACAGGACTCACCCCGCTACGATCCACCGGCCGTGGCGGAAACGCTCCGGCAGCACCGTCTCGCACTTCCCGTCCAGCGGCACCACCGTCGTCACGATCGTTTCGTTCATGAAGTACCGCTCCAGCCCCATCTCCGCGACGTAGCTCGCGTAGTACTGGGCGACGCGCGAAATCAGTGCGCGCGTTTCCACCTCCTTCGACACCTGCCGCTTGAGCGAAAGGTTGCGGCGCGGGGGGCAAAGCAGCTGGACGTTCACCTTGCCGGTGCGCTCGTCCAGCATTGCCACCACGTTCCCACCGTCACCGTGCTGCTGCTGCCGCGTCATGCCATTATTTCCTGCCCCGCTCGTGTTGTTGTTACCGTCCGTGCCGCTGCGATGACATTTGCTACACTTGCTGCTGCTGCTTAAGGCCACTTTCTGTCCGGTGCGTTTGGCACGCTTCGTCAGCTCGCTGTTGCAGCGGGCGCAAACCGACGGCACCGGTTCGGACGTTACGGGTTCGTCACCGTCAGCCGCTGCCACCGGTGGATGGCGCGATTCCCAGTCCGCGAACGGTAAGCCGGGCAGTGACATCCAGGCGGCCAGCGACAGGGTGCGCAGGTTCGGATCCATCCGATGCCAGGAGCCGCCCGGCGGTCCGCGTCCTAGCACAAGATGGTCAATCTGTCAGAGGGAGAGAGGAAAAAAAACAAATCGAGAGAAACACGATTAGCTTCTGTTTGTTTACAGACACACACAGGTGGGCGAAATGAAATTGGAGATAAATTAAAGGTTCACGATTCAATCGGTGTTTGCGTAATGGCTACGCAGCAGAAACACTATTTGGCGCAAACGTGTGAGTGTACCCATTATTTGCTGAACACCATTTTTATGCACCGTTTGCACGAAATGAAAGATCCCCGCACGCTTGGTCCACCCCAGTGCCCGGTGGGGTGAGCGGCACGTGTTACTTACTAGCGCCTAATGAACAAAAAAAATAATACAATAACAGAACATCACACACACGCATAGAGAGACACAATTAATGTACTCTTAAAATTGCTTCGCGGATACAATTGTCACCAGCAGTGGCAGCAGTTGGTGGATTATTGCACGCGTGCAATCAAGCGGCACAGCACACAGGGTGGTTGTGTGCGGCTCCCGGTTCACTATCGATTCGCAGCGGCCCCCCGGCAGCGTTTGCATATCAAATCGAGCATAAACATTGTGCGGTGGCGCGTACAGCGTGATATGGGGGCACACGCTCAGCTCGGCGGCAAACTGTTACTTGCAAGCGTGGGAGGAAGCGAGACGAGCGAGATGCAGCGCCGCCAAAGCGAACGTGCCTTAACGTTTGTTTGTAATAAGGGCTGGGTAGGAAAAGCGCTACTGATGGCACCGATCTGTGCGCAGGAAATAAGGATGAGCTATTGTGTGTGTGCAGTGTGGAATATTGGCAGGGTTTGTTGTCAAAGTTGGTCAAATAATGTTTTCCCCCAAAATTGTATTTCAAGTGCTCGTAAGATTTACGTAGCTGTTGATACATTTGCCGGTAATCACGCTATGATATGTGTTTAAAGATGTTTTATTAATCAAAATCAATTGCTAATTAATTATATCTATCAAATTCCGTATAATATTGTGTTTTTTTTTTTCAATGTAGGAGAAACAGTCCAGAAAGGCCATACAGGGTTTTCCGAGTCAATTTCCAATGTGTACAACATGTTTCATTGATTGCGAGATGTTTTTCAACAGCTGACAAATATTGTATTTGGATGACAGTAATGGTTCTGTTCTTCCACATGATTTTCAACACATGTCAAACTGAGTTGAGTTTTTTGTGATTCGTTGAAAATCGTGTGTAAGAAATGAAATGTTTAAAAACTGTTGAAAAACATGTTGGCGGTGATGAATAATGATGTGCACATTCGAAAGTGACTTGAAAAATCTTGTATTGCTTGTTTTGAATTTTTTTTTGATACAGGGAAACAAAGGAAAACTAATAAAAAAACACTGTTCTATATTTTTTACCATTTTTTATATTCTAAGATATTTGACTAATTGGCTCAAAAAAAAAACCTCAAAAAAAATAGATCGAATTGAACGACTCAAATTAAAAATTTAACTAACTCGTTGCAAATCTTCTTCAAAGAGAGATGAAATAAAAGGGTAAAGGAAGTTGATAAAAATGTGTAGTGTGACCCACAGTAGGTTTAAGTACGATTTGAAAGTAGCAGTACGGTAAACTGCTTAGCTGACACAATTTAATTCCGGAAATCGTGCACGATCTTGTCGAACATTTTTCGGATAAAAAACTTTGCATCTTAGGGAAAATTATGTACATCTTACATCAAGTGCTTTGAACACACTGAATAAAATATCGAAATGTAAACAATATATAATATGATCATCATTTCATGAAACATCAAAGTTGTGCTTACACTTTCTGGGGCACCCTGTACAGCAGGTGTGTCAAACTCATTTTTTTCCGGTGGACTGCAACTTAAAGTCGCATATTGATGTAAAAGGTGTGCCAGTTCAAATATTTTCTGTTTTAATCATATCATCATACTGTCGCGAGCCGCATACTGAACCCTCAGGGGCATGGGTTTGACATACCTGCTTTACAGTGACCGGCAAGATAATGTGCCGACTATTTACAATTTAAGATTTTTGTTTTGTTTTTTCGTATTTTCTCTTAAAAACATTTTTTCTAATTATGGATGAATGTGCAGTGCCAAAAACAATTGACAAAAATGAAAAGTTAGAGAAAAACGAAAATTATTATTATTATTATTATTATTATTATTATTATTATTATTATTATTATTATTATTATTATTAATAATAATAATAATAATTCTTATTGTTATTAACTAACATATGATTCCCAATTAAACACAATTTGGAGCTAACATGCTCTAGAGAGCTGGTCTGAAACCTAGATTTGACCAGTTTCACAAATAAAAATAAAAAAACTTTTTGTTACCAGCTTTCGATAGCATAACTGATCATTTTAACAATACAGGGTTATTGACTATTTCCTATGGGAAGTGAACTTCATATGATGGAAAATGGACTCTGTGGTACCCTTTTGAGGCAGGCTCCAAGGAAATTCCTATTAGATGTGTTCATTTCACTTACGAAACAGTCAATAAAGTGTCCCACAGCTATGAGAACTACTGGAAAGCACTGTAACAAGAAAAAAAAACATCACATCTTTACGGCAGCAGCACAGCAAATGACTCACGAACCGTCCCAACATTATGTCGATGTTGTAAATTGCAAGTGCATTTTATTTCACGCAAAATCTTATCATCCAATCCAATCAAAAAATGATTCACCTCCACCGCCACTTGCGCTCCCACTATCGCACTTGCCCACTCTGCGCGGTGACAAACGCACACACATTCGGGAGGGGGACATTGTTTAATGTGCGCGACGACGTTTTATCACCGTACACAGCAAAAGCACAACTAACCGAGCAAATATTGAAATAGTGATTACAAATTTGGTGTCAGCTAGTGGCAAAACGTCATCAGCCTGTCAACACTCAACCGGGGGTGGAAAATCCCCCGCGTTGGTTTCGATTTCAATTACGCCACTGATAGCGAATGTGAGGGAAGGGGAGGAGCCTTTTATTTTTCCGCTACTCATCAGCACAACGGAGAAGAAAAAAAAAACAACACCACAATAGGTAAATATTTATCCACCTTTGCCGCCCTCCCGGGGATGGTCGATGCGTGACGATAAGGGAGAAATAGAAGCATCATCATCAACAACGACAAGCGCGAATTTATGATAGCAATCCTCGCACCGCGCCTCCATTCCAGCCCGTATCTAACGCAAAGCAACGCGCAACAATCGCAGTCATGTGCTGCAGCGATTATAGCGATAGAAAATCAATGCCCCCCTTTCGACTAGACCCAGAAAACCAGGACACACGCAGATAAGGCGCCGCTGTAACGTCACCGGTGGGAATTCGACTGCTTACCTCCTTCTCCGGATGGTGCCGGTACTCGACCATCGGGGGCAGATCCATGCCCAAATCGGCACACGGATGCTGCAAACTGTCCAGCTGGAAATGGGGGGAACAAAAATGGGAGAAGGACGCCAACGAGCGACGTTAGCAAATCATTAATCCACTCCAGCAAGTCCAGGCCAGACGCACGGTCGGTACTTACCAGCAGCGAGACGGGATTGGTGCTCCGTCCCTCCAGCCCGTCGGCCAGGCTGAACAGATCGTGCTCGACCAGGCTCTTCTGTGCGTCGTAGTAGTTCAGCCGTGCCCGCAGCAGCTCGTCCGGATGCTTCTGGGCCTTCTCCGGCGACCAGTAGGGCCAGTGGCCCGCCAGCATGTACGACAGTGATATACCGCTCGGCCCATTGCCTGTTTGGGAGAGACAGACAGAGAGAGAGAGAGAGAGAAGAAAGAGAAAATGTAAGAAACAGGATGAATGACTTTTGTTTTTGGTTTGTTTGCTATTGAATCGACATGAATATTCCACGGTTTTGTACCACACACTGGGCCCGTTCGGTGGCCGCTTGTTGCCAATGGGTAGCAATCCGGGCGCGAGCGCCGAACAATCAAACGCCCGCGGACAGGGTCGAAAGGTTGGCAATGCACTTCCCACATTCGCGACCAAGAGTCCCGATAACACACTGCCTTGGCCGGAGGGTGCTTGATTAATATTAATTACTGGCCTAACGGCGCTGACTGCGTCCGACTGCGTAACCGACCGATCGGGAGTCGAGTTCAGAGTGCCGGTCGGTAATTTATTGTTGGCAGCGCAGGCTCGCCATCTCCGACAAGATGTCCAGCTGTCCAAAGATCACTGTCAAGGTTTTGCAAATAGTGCCGGCTGTAATCTGTACATCATCAGCTGTGCGCGAACATTCTTGGACATTGGAGACCGGAACCGGCCGCATTTCATTATGCAATTCATGACTCTCCAAAACCCAAGCTTCTGCACGATCATCTGACGTCATGAGGTCATGCACTAACAGCTCGCAACAAAAAAAAAATGGATGCTCTTTTAATCCCGCCACAAGAGAAAGCGCGTAATCTTATCAACCGAACCACTTCTAACAAGGCCCGACATTGGGGTTTATGTGCGCTCGAACACGTCTACGCGACTATCAGATAACTGTGCGCGGGCGCGCGCGTGTTAGTCATCGCAGCAACAGAGATGTGCGCGCACACACACGTCAGGTTTGTGCGCACAGTTCAGCACAACGAGCCTCCCGCAAACACAGCTGATTGGTGGTTGGTGTACGGAAATAGACGCGCCGACGCGGCGATAAGACGCGGCGGTCCCCGCTGCGTTCCAATTGTGTCCGTCAGGCGCACGTTTTTGGTCGTGCGCAAGCGTTTGACAGGCGCACGCGAGCACATTTATCAGCGCGCACGGCGCACATATACATACCGGTGCGAGCCGGACGCGTTCGTCGAGTTGTCCTCTCGTGTTTGCGCCGACCGGGGTCGTGTTCTAGCAGGTAGCTACCAGGGGGACGCGCGCTTTATTTAGATCGTAACAGAGAACGGGATGCAGATTACTTGGCCTATTCGGACGCGTCTTGATGGCGTGGATGACACGCCGCTACCACATGATAGTGATAAACAGTTTTGCATACTATCTTGCCCACCACCGGCTCACGTGCTCAAGGTTGTCGCATGACGCATCACGCACACACGCAGTATCATGGGACATTTTAACACATCTGGAACGCAATAAGTGGGCACAGCGCAGAGGGGTGGTCCGCAGTTCCCACAATCGTTATATCGCTCCTCACCCATCCATCTCCTGTGCCGTTGCCGACAGCAAAATAAGAAACATGCTTCTTATCAGGATCGCGAATGAGTTTGCAAAATCAGTGGAACCAGTGCGAGAATCAGAGAAGTTCAGAACCAAGTACAACCCGACAGCGCTGATTACGGTATCCGCCTGATGGATGATCTAATTGGGTTTTGAGGTTCGACACAAAAACAGATTCCGGCACAATCTTATCGATCTCGCACCTGGCACCGTCTGCCGACCGATCTGGGCACGTTGCGACGCTAGTTCCTGGAACATTCAACCTAATGCACGTGCAAACTCTGAACAAACAATACAAAAATTAGTTCCTACAACCAGTGCTGCAAAATGTCACTGTCAATGTCATAACATCCAATATATGCTTCCCGCTCCTTATTCCTTCCCGCCAAACTCGTCATGGCCAGAATGACCCTTTCTTGCGCGCTCTTTCTGCCTTCAACGATTCGTATCTCCTATTCGACTTCAACGTCCCAGTTTCCCAATTCCGCTCCCGTCTTCGTGAATCCTCATCCCTTATGTTTCCCTAGATTATAAGAACACATTTGTAAAACCCTAGAGGCCAACAAATTATTAAATAAATAATAATAATAATAAATAATAATTGACATTTTTGCGACCATCGCTTGATCAGTCACTATGTCATGACTTTTTTTATTACTGTGATCAGTTCTGCAAAATGTCACTGACATAGTCATGACAAATTCTCGCTGAAACAAAATCATGTCAGCTCTAATGTGATGATCAGAGGCGAGACTCAAACAGTTGATGCGACCATCACATGCTTTGTGTCATTTTGTGCGACCAATTCTTGGTCAGTCACTTGGTCGGAACATTGTGTGTCGGTGATCATCACGATAGCCATGGGAGATGATATGCGGTGCTCGCGGAGTGGTTCCAAGAAGCATAATGAACCTATTTTCTCGCGCTGTTTGACCCGACAGACCAGGCAGAGCAAGAAAGCATGCTCATTTTGTGGCTTGGTACCACACGCCAAGTATATTCCAAGAATGGCGTGATTATCACCAACATAAAATGTCATGACCAAGTGAGTGACCACGAGTTTCGCGTTTGATTCAAGCACTCGCATGCCATGATGCATTTTCATCGAGTATCAGCAATGAGCATCAAGCCACCAAGGATATGTTCATTGTTTTCGTTGGTGAAATTCTCATGTTGCTCATAACATTTTGCAGCACTGGCTACAACACGTGAGGCGCTAAAATAGTTCCACCCTTAGAGCAGCAAGCAGATCTCACCCGAACGAAGGCAGAAGTAATACAAATGAGTGAATTTACTAAACATAGCGCGCTGAGCGATGTCTTTACTATCAACATACAACAATGCGGTGCGATAAGGCTAGCAGATTTATGGCCACTCAAAGTAACTGCACTGTGAGTGTGGGTGTTTGTGTGTGCAATAGGTTTAGCAGCGCTCAAATCTTGATACTGACGCCAATCCCATCCATTCCATTGAACCTTCCAGGTACTTCATGAGACTGGTGGGTGAGTTGTAGCAAGAAAAGGAAAAAAACCGTTTAACTATTTTATTGCGCAATTGCCCACTACACTTTGTACTACGGGCTCCGATTAAAGATCCCGATCGTCCTCTACCGGGAGCTGATTAGAAGTTACACTGTTTGGTAAAAAAAAAACCATAGTGCCGTATCGACCCCCTAGGGACTTTGTTGGGAGATCACAACATAGCACGATCGCTCCCCTCAACCACCTATTGGCCGCGGATGACATTCTTTGTGGTTTAAAAGTTGTGTGCTTTAAAGTCCAACAGGGTTCAGGGTTGCTTGTGGTTAAGGTTTCCCGAGAAGATTGTGCTCTTCTCCGTTCTTATCAGTCTAAAAAGTTTCCGCTTTAAACGATGTGTGGTTCCGCGTAGCGGGTAGATCAAGTGACATCCAGAGCGAAATTCCTACAACAACACGCAAAACCTTATCTTAGGTACATTGTTTTGAGTTGCTTCGTAATTATTTCAAACTCCAAATTACTTTTGAAAACTGTTATTAAATTGTCCAGCAATTTACGACACTATGAATAATTGAGCCGATAGCTACTTATCTTTCAACGCATTTTTACTTCGACTCTCTCCTTGCTAGTTCTTGCTTGCACAGTCACCTGCATAGTCCTCACAAACACGCACACAAAACCATTCGAGGGGCGGGAAATAATTAATGAGCCAATATTGATCGAACAGGACGTGATAAACGGGCCACAATTGTCTGTTCAATAGTAATCGGGGCCATAATGTACAGTGCGAACCCCATACAGACAAGCCGTTTGTCGTATTTCGTCACACTTGGTAATGGTCACGGTGGATCATCATATCGCAAGCTTCCGTACCGGTGATTTCCAACCGATCGTACACGCTCTCTGTCTCTCGATCGTTTCCGGCATGATCGGCGAGATAATTTGATATCCGGTCGTTTACGGTTTTACGACACTACACTCTTTTGCTCTACATACCGCCGTGCGCAACTTACCGATAATGACCACATCCTTGTAGATGGTGTCCTTGTGCAGTAGTAGATTTCCCTTGCTGTAGAGATCCTTCATTTTGTGATTTTGTGTGTATTTCACGGTCCACTAAAACGCGAACGTTACCACTGTTTATCGCTTTTACAGCAGAGCGTCACAGTTTGGTATTTTTCTACCGAACAATTTTTTTTTTTAGCCAACTTTGATACAAACCGAGACAACTCTCGACACACACACACGAACAGTGTTGCGGTACACACTTTCCAATTGGATTGCTTCGATCGAGCAAAGCACGTGCGTGCACGATTACTAATCACCGCGTGGTATCAAACAAAAAAAAAAACACGACTTCAGCCACGCGCAACCGCTCTACTGGCAGCTACTCCTCTACGACAGATCACAACCGCCACGGCAGCCACGAACTTCACGAGCTTACACTAATTGCACTCGAATTGTGGCAACTATTGCGCCAGCTAAACGGATCGCCTTAATACGGGCACCACTACTCACGGGCACAATAGCAACAAACGCCGGCAGCACGCCAAACCAAACAGGCACAATCGCGCTTCGCGCTTCTCGAACAATCTTCCGCCGAAACCGCACGTTCTGCCGGTGAAACGCGGTCTCGAAAAATGGCCCGATAAGTGTAGCTCTACACCCCTTTTGATCTGCCTCTGCCTGACTGCTTCTCGCTTTCACGTACCAAAAGGCCGCCCAAGTTCACTGTTGTCCACCACGCTGGATTGCACTCCCTGTTTTTTTGTTGCTCCCCTAACTCTCTATCACTGCTGTTGGTAATGCGCTCCCGAACAGTGCTGTGGCCCGGTCGCGAATGGCTGTGGAACCTCGTTTGTATCGCAAACTTTACCCGCAACGTTCTCGTTGCTCACTGGCGGCGAGCGAATGTTAACACACACAGAAAGTCCCTCTCCCAGCTGACGGGTGCGTGTCTGTAGCGCGTCTATGGTGTAGTCTGCTGTTGCGGACCGACTCGCGACCAAGCTCGTACTGATGGAGCAGTGCGCGCGGTTCGGTAATTTTATTCGCGATGTGTGCAACACCCTAGCCCTCCGCTGTGTCCGATGCGTAGGGCGTCGATGCTGTGTGTGTTGTGTTAGGCAGGGGGTGTTAGTGTTGGCTTTAATGCTTCGCCTTTCCCGCGATTTCATTCACAGCCGAGCGGAACACGACGGACTCGGATGGACAGTGGTGAGCGAAACACACGAAACAATTCTCTCTATCGCGCTGCCGATGCGGACCTACCCCGGGCCGATGCACGAGACGGTGGATGGATCTGCCCCGGGACGCAGTCGACGTCGACAGTTGGCTCCCCTGGTGGTTGGGTCGCACACTCTTGCGCTCTCGCTCTCTTTACCCGCGGAGGTTCGATGCTAATGTTTAGTAGCGTCACGCTACGCGCTCCATCGAGCAAAAGCGAAGGCGTCTTGCCGAAGGGCTCTCTCACGCTCTCACCCGTACAGCACAGCGTTCTCGAACGTATCCAAATCGTTGCCAGCAGTTTGGGGTGCGATGCTCTCGGGGCCTTCTCGGTGGTTCGGTTTACGATTTAGCGCGCCAAGTTGGTCGGTGTACGTACGCGAGACAGCAGCACATGTTCATCATCATCATCATCATCATCATCATCAGCGCCATCATCATCATCTTGGTCATCATTCTGTCTGCACTCCAAGGGAACACCAAATACGAGGCCGCAGGAAGGAGTAATGGCTTTAACCGCAGCGATTAATTAATATCATTACATTGTGCCGACACGGCCGTCGCGCATGTGTGTGTGTGTGTGAACATCTTGAGAACCAGACTGTGTTTGCGTTTTCATTCACGATTTAGCTTTCGGTAGTTTTGGCACACTTGACCAAAGAGTGTGTTCGGTGGTACTCAAGGAAACTTTGCTACGGAAGCCACCACCACGCTCATCATAGCATACGCGCTCGCCGGGCTAGAGAGCAAATTGCAGTGCACCTCGTTTGATGACGTACACGATGTCCTAATTCTTTTTTTTTCTGCCTGTTGGCTGCGTCAAAACTCGATTGCAGAGCGATATGTCAGTAAGGACATTGCAGGATTGGTAGTTGCACCTGCTATGACGTCATTAGCACGCACGGTGTCCCATCTGGAACTGGGTCGAGTTCGGGTGTTCGATCGTCCGATTATGCTCTAGTTTATCACTATCGGTTGGTTTTTTTCTGCCGCTCGGTTCTAAAACGAGAAATAAGAGCAAAGTTTTAATTAGTTGAGAGTGGCAGGAGCTGGATGTCGCTGCAGGACATTAGAAACAAAGGAAAATAATAGATAATCAGAGTTTTGCTCATTACATCTTGCCTTTCAACACTCATTTGGTTTTGATTGATTTGTTCATTTATTGCAATACACGGCAAGCAGATACTTTAGAGATCTGTAAACTTTTCAGATATACGATTTATGATTCCCAGCTTACAGCTGTAGATGAAAGAAAGGCTTATTTCTTGGAAGCAAGAACATTAAAACAAACAACGACATTGAAATTTAAGGTATACAAGCGTAAAACTCTGAACAGCTCTTAGCGCAAGGGTATTTTACATCTAGGGCGGACAATATATCATGTTACACAATGGAAGAGTAAGGTTCGTCCCAATTTCACTTATTTACGTCCCAAAGGTATTCTCCATTGGAAATTCCTGAATATC
Organism: Anopheles merus; assembly: GCF_017562075.2. Classification (NCBI taxonomy): domain Eukaryota; kingdom Metazoa; phylum Arthropoda; class Insecta; order Diptera; family Culicidae; genus Anopheles; species Anopheles merus. Next base: position 36,832 of record NW_024427903.1, read on the forward strand.
AATTTGCACTGAAAGATAATCGGAGAATCAAGGGTAACTCTAGAGGGCTCGGGCAACATCTAACAGCAGTTCCACAATATCTACTTGCAATTGAATCGAGAATCGAGCGTAACTCAAGAATGTTAGCAACACTTCTAACAGGACTTCCACAATATCTCGTTTCAAAGGCATTCTCTTCTACGAACGATAAGAATCTCCTACCAATATTGATCAAAAGTATGATAGCGGCGGTGTCCTAGCAATATTCTCAATTTGGGTTTTGTATGATATTGTATCAATTGCGAAAGATAATTATAAGCTACTATAATGTCTGCAGAATTCTAATTATTCCAAAATTGGCAATTGACAATTAACCTAGAAAAAATAGTAACAGGAAGACCTCGTTCAGATTCACAAATAAATTTGAGTTCTAGACAAATTTCAAGAAATATCCAGAACGAAAGAATTATCATAAATCCCCGCTTTTCAATAACAACTTCTTTAAACCGACGCTTATCAAACCTTGATATAAATTATCCAAGTGAAGTCTTAATATTAAATTGTTTATTTACGCTCCGAAAACGTTGCCTCCTCTTACACAAGCTAATACACTTGTAAATTAGCATCTCCCAATGAAACCCCACAGGGCGAAATGCATGGTAACTGCCCTGCTACTAAACATGATTCAGTTTTGTTTTAACCCCGTGGCACGATCCAATCAATTAACACGATGTTGTGTATCGAGCTCACCATCACCTCCTTTGGCAGGGTGGAAGAGAAAAAAAACAAAAAGAAACTCACTAAAATCATAAGATCCGCAGTCACGTCACGATGATCGTCCTCTTTTTTCTTTTGCTTTCGATGGTTGCATCGAACGATGCCAATACCAGTTCATTGCCTTCTAGTGATCGCTTGTCATGTGTATGTGTTGTGTGTGTGTTTGTGCGATGCAACGGGTTTGTGTGCGACCGTTACTACCGATGCTGTGTTACGTTTGTGCCAGTTCTAGGGCAGGGCGGGTGGGTCGTGAGAGCGCTATAAATGGATGGCAGATACCGTTTGCATTTCTAATGGGCGGCAGATGACGGCACTCGCTAAACTGCAACTCATTGCAGTTGAGATTCGCTGGCACACACACGTTCTTGATCATTTATATTATCTAAAAAGATCCCTGGTAAAAATGGCGGTTACACTACATTTTCGTATTTGTCCTCACTGTTCCGAAACTAGTCTACTCGATCGATGTTTATTGAGGGTGTAGCACAAATTAATCATTTACAGTGGACGCCAAGACAAAGCAAACATCAATCAAGTATCGACGGACGTGGACGATTAGTAATAGCCGGTGGAAGCGTCCAAACGAAAGTAAACGAGCCAGTAACGACGAAGACCCCCACCGGTGACGGTCAGTGAAAGTAATCGTAACATTGTACTACCGTCGACCAATACCGATTACGGGTGGTCTAATAGTATGATGACTAAAATAAAGCATCCATTGGAACTCATCAGCACTAATGCATGATGGACATTCTTGGTGTGAGATACCAACCGGAAAGGCCCAATTTATCGACGTCCACATCTGTGGTAATGCCAGTCAGCCAGTTTGATAACCTGGCATAACCTCGATGTTTAGTAATTTGGTGTGTACTTTGTTATTTTCCTTCAATTTACCCTCCACTTTGCTCTTAACATGGAACATAAAATGCCGTAAAGTATAGGACAATACAAACGCCTTCAACACTTCACCACTGTTTACTGACTTTCTTTTATGGAAGTATTCTGAGTCAAGCACACCATCTAGTGTAATTATTCCGATCCATTGAAATGTTTTTTTCATGTTTTTATTTTTGTTCCAGTGCACGGTTAGAATCCGCTAACGAAACAATCTCTAGGTCGAGGTCATTCTTCCCCATCTCTGCCTCTGCAATCTCGTCCCAAAAATTGGTCGACCTTTGAAAAGAATTCTTGCAAAAGCGTGGTCGTCGTTATGTGCCAAAAACCCGTGGTTTGGTGTTGCCAATAGCAGATTGTGGTTATCGCACTGCAAAGCGGGAGGCCCCCCCATAGAGTGGTCAAAGCTTTGCGGCCAGTACCGGGCAACTGGTTTTTGGGTGCACCTTCAATTAATCTCCCAGACGCGGGCACTTCCTAATCTTTCCAGTTCCAGGGGGGCGATTGTTGTAGACTTGGTTAGACGATGAAGTTGGATGTGTTTGTATGTCTTTTTTTTAATACCCACTATCAAATCAACAGTGAGTTAGCAACAAACGAATGCACAAAGATTTGGAGTACATTTCCTATTCCCAGGTTCTTCTAGATTTTTGAGTTTTGTTTTCTTTTTTTTTTGGTTTAGTTCCAATTCCTAGCAAGCTTGTTTTATCTTATCTGAGCCGTTTCTTCATAAAATTTAGGGTGTCAAGATTAGATATTCGCTGTGTTTCTTATTGATTGGGAAGACAATGCTAGCATTTTTTTATTGGTGAAATAAACTGGAACAGATTTAGTGATACGCAATATCCTTCTGCTATCTATAATCTGCCTTTCCATTGAAAATATTATTTTCACCAAGCCATCACTATGATTACACCACTCTTTATATCTTTCACAGATATTAATTTATTCAAGGCACATGAAAATGTCCATAATATGAGTGGTAGCATCGAACTATTTGATCGTTCTCTTTCTTGGGTTTGGATTGGGGTTTAATAGTAAGCGTAAACGGGGTTTCAAAAGTTATCACAACGAGACAAGCATTAAGAGAAATAGCATATACAACGATATTATTCTCAAATCATTAGGAGTCAACTTAAGATCTTGCGCTTTCTAATAGTTGATATTTAACGCGTTCGAGGTCTCGTTTTACAAATGAAAATCTGCCATTGTACTATCATCAACTCGTAAGCAGCGTAAGCAGAATCATTCAGTAATCACTAACAATTTTTCTACTGTTCTTAATGTCTTCTACACATCCCAGGTTTACCCCCTACAAAGATGATAAGCAGCATGATCGTGCAATTAAAGTTGTTTACCATTCTGTTAACGGTTAACGGTTCAGTGTTATGTTATCAGGAATAAATTTGACGGGTAAAAAATCGCAAACGTTCTCATTGATACGCTCACAAAATCCCCAAATTCAGTAACTACCTCCTACATCCAGATGCGTTCCTAGAATGCTCGCAGGAAATTTTAGCCTATTTTGAAGTGATTCTTTCCATTGAAACATAGCTTTCCTGTTGGTTTAACATACAACAGCAAAAGCAATGGTACAACAATCAATAATGGTCTAATGATTGTTTAGAATCTGCAATCACGCTGCAAAATTTCTCAAACTTCAAGTTGTTCGCTGCCAAACGCACGGTGCCATGGAAAAACACAAAACAATTCCACCAGCGCATGACGAAAATTGGAGCTAATGTTTCACCGTTCAGCGAAATTCCCGGTTGATCTTGCCAAGAACAATATTGACTGCTCCCTCCCGTCATCCTTATCAGTGTAGGGCGGGCGCGCGAGGATGCTCATTTTCTGGAAAGTACCATTGCTCATCCCGCCCGGGGCACACTTGAGCGATTTCGTAACGCCAAACAGGAACAAAAATGTTTGACTATCAAAACACATCCGTGCGCTTCGTTCGTGCACTGTGTGTTGCAATACACAACACCACCACGATAATGGTGTTTCGATTTTGCACGTTGAACTCGTCTTCAAATGCTGCCGATACCGTGGGGGGGGGGGGGGCTAGACTCTCGCCTGCAAAGCGACCCAAATTGCATCCGCCGCTGCGTTCGGGGTGCATTATTCGTGCTTGACCTACACACATTAGTGGCCAATTTCGTGGCAGCCACAACTGCTACAACACAAGCACAAGCACAACATCACTATCGTATTCTGAGTGCACGCAATTTCCCCCCTCTTTCCCCAGGCGTATGGGGGCGACCGCCCTCACACTTGCATCGCGCATCATTGCACATTAAAAACGTTTATTCTGCTTTTATCTGCAGGGAGAGAAACAGAAAAAAAGCCTATGGGGCACACTGTACATGCCCGCGCGGTCGTACTTCTTGGCAGCATCAGCAACGGTGCAGTGCCCTGTACGACTCGGCTTTTTTTTTGTTTCTATTTCGCCCTTGAAATCAATTCTTCTTTGCTAGCCGCTTGCTAGTTCCCCTTCTTACTCCATCAGCTTGTTTAGCACTGCCATAAATCTTCGTTTGCAAACAGGGCAATTTATCAAACAACCGCAAGGAGAAGAGCGAAACAATCGAACGGTGCAAAAATACCCGCCCCACGTAGCGCACGGTGCAGCTCTAATGTGTTCCTCTAGTTGTTCTCCCACCCGGTCCCAGCCCATCCACGCGCGCACAACCATTCGGAAACACGAAAGATTTAATAGCCGATATCGCAAACTAGCGACTGTTTATCAACGTGGCGGGCAAATGGCGGGTGCGCCAGAATCGGCAAAATGACAATTGATCGCTTGGCCGCTGTGGAGAAGGTTGCAGTCCTCCCCCATCTCCACCATGCCCCTTCCGGCCCCTTTTGATGGTGCAACAGTGCAATAGTCAATGCACTAATAATGGCTAGAACGTGACTAAACACGTCCCAACCCGCTCCCCTCCATTCTTCAATGGCGTGACTAATGGGCGTCCCAGATGGAAATGCCCGTACGATTGTACGTAGCGAGCGACGGGTAGGTTAGGGGAGGAGGTGGTAGCAGAAAAAATCAGAATGTGATTAAAATTGTTTCACTAAACAAAATGACAGCTGCTTTTGCCCTTGGCCCTTAGAACGTGGCAAGGGCGAGGTATGAAGAAAACACAAAAACACTCAGGCTCAGAAGGTTTTCAAGGGTGATTTGAACAATGTGCTAGATTTTTGTGTGCACTAGTTGAAGTACGGACGTCCGTTTGGGTTGTACAATAAATACTCTTTGTTTTTATTCGTCGTTTTTTTTGTACACAAAACTATCTCTTTTAATCAATAAACTTAAATTGTTTACCTACACAGGCCTATACAATATGAGGTTAAACCTAATTTAGCTTAATACTAATAAGCTTCAGTTTAATGCTAATGTCAGATTGAATGATGATGAGTTTTTAACTTTAAGCGCAAAGTACTGAACAACTTCAGATCACGCTTAAACATCTTTTTCAAGTTTCCTAATACACCGATATCAATTCTTTAACATGGTCTTTATTGTATCAACAATACACTACTATGCTCTTCTCTTGACCTTAGCAAATCTACTGAAGCTACCCGTTGCATCGTTACCTGATACTGGGACCGCTACTCATCTTCTATTTGGCGTAAACGTCCTACGAGGACATGCCGGCCCTATACAGGCTTTCAAAACTTTATTAATGCCACGTAGCCGGATAGTCAAGCCTTTACTACGGGGGGACGGTCCATTCCGGGTTTAAACCCATTACGGGAGTGATATTGAGTCGTTCGAGTTGACGAATGTACCACGGGACCGCTACTCATATTTGGTGTAAAAATTCGAAACAAAAGTGAGAGTGAGTGAGTGAGTTGAGTGAGAGATAAGAGTTTGGTAATAACTAACCTAACCTTCCGAATAGTTCTTTATCTGGGCCAGTAACTAAACTGTACTCTATGCCTAGGATTTTTTTTTTTTTGGTTAATAAAATGTCCTTCAAATAGAAAAACAGTGCTGTAGAGTCACACAAGAGCTATCGACTTCACACTATAAACGCGGTGCTGATGACGTAGAATGCATTATTTAACAAATAATAAGCAGCAAATTCGGCATTTTAATAATGGGAAAATGTATTGATGTTATTATTAGAACAAAAAATTATTAGGGATGACGATTTTGATTGTGTTTATTAATTTTTCAACACATTCGCAATTTAATTGATCAAATGACATTATACACACATGAACAAAAAGGTCGTAATGCAACAAAGCATGTTGTCAATTAAAAATAACATGACGTGTTTTCGAAGATATTTAAAAACACATTACTAACATTGATTGTGCCCAAGCTTGCAAATATGCCCGTCACACAAAGAAAACATAAGAAATAATCGAAAGCAATGTATTCAAGAATTCCTACAAGGAAATGAACAATGCTGCTTATTATGTCTCGAGACAACTGACCTCAAGGACGAGACCGTCTAATGTCAGCATTCACTTCTAAACCTTACCCTCCTCTCTCTCACTCTCTCTTTCCTTCTGTACTCGAAATGGCAAGCAGCAAATCTAGGCGCGAGAAGCCCATAACTGTGTAGCAGTTGTGTATTTAATTAGTTTCCTCGTTTCCCGGTGTTCCGGAGCTGTTTACGATTTTAGCATACGAGCAACTGTTTTACGATTTTAATTGGAAAGCCTACTGCACCCTGGCCCACCGATCACCCTTTCGCCTTGCACATAAACACAACCACATTGGAGTCGATCTAATCGTCGGGCGGACAAAGGAGCACTCTTGCTCGCTGCTGGCACATCCATCGTTTGAAGCCGACGCCCTGTCCGCGGCCCCTTGCGATCATATCCAATACACTACACCAAACAGAAGCGCACGCTGCTGTATCCTGCCATCTTGCATCGCATCATCATCGCACGAATCAAGAGCACTTGTGCACCCGCTTTACGTCATACGCGCACTGGGCTCGACCTCAAATGTCTAGCACTTCGCTCAAGTATTTCGCACATGTTTTGCGGAGCGCCGGGTTGTTGCTAGACGTGTGGATGGGTGAAGATGATTCAACCGGCAGACGGCAAGGACACAGAAGAGCATAGACCGGGGACCATGGTTCGTTCAGCTCGCGTTTGGTTTGGATGATGATACAGGTCTGTGGATGATGACAGGCAAATAAACGCAACACTATGGGGCCCGTGTGGTGCCGGCCAATAATAGCGAACATTAGTTTGGATCTTTTATTCGGTGGTATGGAAAGATGGTTCACACTGGCCGGTTTAGTCCGCAGAAAAAGGAAGATGTCGGAAGCAACAAAACACAATGATTTAAGACAAAAACAGGTGTAGAGTGGAGATTTAATTTATATCTCTCATAAGCTTGAATATCTATTGCCTATTCCCACAAAAACCTTCATCTTCAAGAATTTACATTTAGAGACCGGGAACGACTTTACTTGGTAGGCTACAACAAGGGATCTACTTCTTTGCTGGCTGCAACGGAATTATTAGTTAAGACATTTAGCTGAAATTGAACTATCCCCACGATTTACTATATCCTTCTATACCGTCACCAATATGTCACCTAATGCTCATTGAGCGACCAAAACTATCACCATCAAATATGATGAGTCAATGCTTACGAAACGCCGTCTTTAAATTTGGATAAACAAAGTTCCGACCCAAAACACATTTACATGATTCCCACCGTAAGCTGCGAAACGGGTTCGATTTGCATGCAAATCAGCCGCACAGCGTCCAATCTCCATATTAGGGCCCGACTTTAAGCACATCATCATTATCATCATCGCCATCATCGTGCATTCACCGACCACGTGCTTGCCAAATCACGTTTTTCTCCATTCTCGTCCCGTACTGCCAGGGCTCAAAGCCTGTCTGTTCCCTTCTCCGGCCCCTTTCGGGAAGATAACTCAGCGGAGAAAAAAAACCTTCCCGTTCATTCTATGCAACCGGTTTATGATGCCATGGTAAGAAGGTGGTAGAAATACAATTTTACTACATGAAAACCGCACATAAAACACAAAAAAAGACTCACGGTGTGACCCAATCGGAACCAGAGCTTCTGCAGAGGAAGCCCAAGACCGAGCGAGATTTGAAGTTAGATTATCGGATATGTCTGTGCCGGAGATAAAGCCGAGCGGAATGGATGATGTCCAAACGAGGAGATATCGGAGGATATTTCGTGAAGGGGGACCACAACAAAAAACTTTCGCCGATCGAATTATTCAAATTAAACTTGCCCGGGTCGGTGGGGCAGATTCGCCGTGAGCAGAAAGTTGGAGAAACACAAACCCTTAAAACCTGCTTTCGGATCTTCTGGTGCAAGAAGGGACCGGGAAACGGGTTTTCGCTCCATTCCAGTGTGCTTCCCCTTCCTCTTGGGGACCCCGCCCAAAGACATCCGACGAAACTCTTCACAGATTGGGGCATAGATTCCGCCGAGTCATGGTAGCGCTAGCATGACCGCGAATACTTGTGGAGTGAAGTTTTTGCAGCAAGTGAAACAGACCTTGGTCGGCCCCGGCTTTGGCGAGGGAGCAAGTAAGTACCCAAACCTGACCGAACGTCACCCACCCCAGGCGGGAGATCCCCATCCACGCGGTCAAAGGAATATGCCTTCTCATCGTTTTGTTGCCGCTAACCGACGATGGAATTGGTCAAGTGGTGGGGCCGCTGGGGTAGACGTGAAGGTGAACCGGTTGAAATCATGGAGGGTTTTGATGGAGGCTTTTGCCGGCTGAGAATAACCAGGTACGGAATTACCAGGTGAAGGAAAAAAAACGCCGGGACCGGTTTTTGATGAGTGAGTGAGACTTTTTTTTGCATATCTCCTCTCAAGGTAGTTTATGCCGGTGCACAGGCATATGATTATTATTCAACTGTACTTCTTCTTTTTATCGATCTCCAATGACCGATTTGTTCAGGAGGTGGTCCAGGTCGTGACTAGAGTGGGGTGAACACGTTTCGAGGAAGACGTTTCTTCTTATTCCTCTTCCAGACGATCAATAATAATCGATTCAATATGGACATGATGGTTGTTATATATTACCACCGTGGGTTTGATGAATGATACCGAGCGAGGTAAGTTATGTCGGTACGTTTCCTATCGATAAGTTTTATTAGCTGACATTAGAAACGCTGGTCGAATCAATGACCTACGATCTCTCTCTCTCTCAAGGTATTCTACATCTTTTCAAAGAATAACCAAGGGACAGGTCCTATGGAGTAGTCATCAACTCGTTCGACTTAAAAACGTGCCCGTCGTGAGTTCAAGTCTAGAATAGACCATCTCTCGTAGCAAGGAATAACTATCCGGCTGCTTAGTACTGAATAAGTCTCGAAAGCCTGAATAGGCCGGTATGTCCACATAGGATGTTACGCCACGTAGAAGCAGAGCTTAGGATAATAGCGCTATTGGAGCAATAATAGGAAACAAAGTATTAATTAGTCTTCAAATCATTTGGCAATTTAATAAATAACAACAAGGTTATTTGTACCAATTTTCTAATGTACCCCCAATGTCTTCAAGATTATAAAGACAATATCTAAGACAGTCAGACAGAAAGACAATATAAAGATCAATATCTAATAATACTCATTGTCTGTCTACCAAGGTTGGGTACAATAACCCATGAGGACAAATATTGTTTGTCCTTCAACACACTTTATCTCGCAAAAGTACCATCGCCTACTTCAGATCTCATTCAAAATGACTACTCACTGACCACTAAGAGTTGTCGCAATAATGATAACCCAAGCCAACAATAAAGAGCGATCTAATTTCCTTGTGACCGACAAAAATCACCTCTACAGAATGTTCAGAACACATCCTAAAACCTTGTCCCACCATGCGGACGAGTGTGGTGGCGCTAAAAGTGATGGTACGTGAGTCATAGCAGCTCTTCTTGCCCCTACTTGTCTACCACCATACGCGTTCAAAAATAAACTCAACATGACGAAAAAACTGAACACACAAGCGCGGAGCGTAGTCTCGTGCCGTTCACACTTGTTGAATTTCCAGAAATACTTTCGCTCCCGAGGACAACAAGCGAACCGGCTTCTACAACACCTATCAACGGCTCGGGAAAGGATGATACTGGGGGTACGTGATTGGGATTGCTGCGTGTTCCCGCTAGATGCGCAAGATGAAGATATCTGTGTGCGGTTATGGTGCAGAAAAAGAGAGAGAGAGAGAGAGAGAGAGAGAGAGAGAGAGAGAGAGCGCGTGCGGGGGATACTGTCACTTTACTTCGAATACTAGGGAAGATGGTTCATAATGTTGACCACCCGTGTCCCGTGTCGTGTGTTGATAAACAGGTCCCCAACGCCGGTTTGTCTCGCAAGGTAAAGCGGTTTACTCTTGGGGGTCTTGAGGTAAGTCACCCTCACCGCAAGCGAAGAACGCAGAACAGAACATCGTGTCGGACACACTAGTAGCCGACGTATGGCACGTATTCACTCTAGCGCTACCCCTCTAGGGAAAGTGAGAAAACATACCCGTCTGCCGGGGGAAAAGTGCGCCGAGTGGAAAGCAAAAACTGCCGCGCCTGTTCACCGCCTTCCTTTATGGCTGTTGCTATTTAAAAATATTTTCAAAAACACTGTGCAGACCTCAGCACTCTTTGTGGACAACCTTTTGGGGCGACCTTTTCGTGGATGGAGCGTGTAGGTTGTTTCTTAAACGGTGCAGAGTCGGCTGTTTCATGGATTGTGTTTTTTTTAATGCACACCAGTTACTCACATTGGGTGTCAGCTTGTATTAGAGTTTCTTCGAACTGCGAAGAATTAATGATACACACTGCATGGCACTGATCTTATATTAATACTTAATGTCTTTAACACCTCCAACTTCCTGAACGGAAGTGGTCACGACTCACGTGTTGAAATTATCGATACATTAATTGTCTGAAGCAAAACACAACACCAGCTATCACTCTTCTCTGCGTTCCACTGGCTCAACACAAACAAAATGAAATACAATTTTCGCTTCCGAGCGCGACTACCGTTCTGCTGACACACTGCACTTACTACAGCCAAACGTCTGCCGAAGACGACGTTCGACAAATGACTACCGTAACCGGGGTTCAGCGGTACCGTTGGCCGAACACCGTCCAAGGGTGTCCAAGTTTTTCATGTTTTCCCAGGTTTTTTATTTTTGTTGTTGTTGCTCCTCAACCATGGGAGCGCTTACGGTGGCAGAAAAAGGCGGTCCGTTTCGTATCATCATCGTTCACAAAAAGACATTTGTAAATTAACAGCACTCCTCTTCGTCGATGTTGTGGTCCGACCACGGACCATTCGTACCGGTTTGGATGGGGTGTGAGAATGTATTGCAGAGCAAATGTAAACAACGATGTGATCGAAAACATTGCTCAATATAAGGAAGTGAGGGGAAATTGAGATCCAAGAGATCTAAACGGAATTTCTTGATATAGCTGAAGCTCCACCGTATTCGAAGCTGATAGGAAACAAGCTGGTACCAATGATTCTGTGTCACTGAGACACTTAAGCAGGTCAGCAAACAGTTTTCCCGCTAAATCCCCGCCATCCATTAGCGACTAATGCGCACTCCAATATCTCTCCAAAGCGTACTTCAAACGTGACCACTAAACTCCAGAACCGCACAATGTCACGCCATACTGTGGCACAGGCAACTGCCAAACTGGAGCACCTTCTCTTGCGAAAGCGCGTACGTGGTATGAAATTTATTGCATCAACATTAGCCAACTATCGGGAAGAGCTGTGTCTGCTCTAGCAGTGTGTTGTAGCGAAGTAGCTCCGAGATTCTGCTTACGGTTCGGGATGAAGGTGCAGCAGTTAGGCAACATTGTCGATCCGCGCGCACTCCCGTAACTGGGTCAATGGGAAATTTCGTAAGGATTTCCTATCCCCGGTGCGGCAGAATGCTCTTGACCCGTGTGCGCCAATAAACCATCGATTCTGGTGCGCTACGCCACAACATGGGAAGCAAAAGGTCACCACTCCTCCAGCTGGGACCAACCAATGGGAAGCGCATGAATCTTTGCAAAGGTTACGCATGAGAGCTGTTTACCCACCGGAGGGTGGTTAACAGATCGAATTTTGACTCACTTCGTTCAACAAATTGTACCGCGTAAACACAAACAGAGAGTTAGCGGTGCGGGGTACCGAGCTATCCAGGGAGGGTCGTACCCGGGGTAGTGATGAAAGATTGCCCCCTGGAGAACGTACACCGGCTGTTGTGTCCTTTCTGGTCGTTATGTGCGTAGCTTCTCGTTATTGATTGTAAAATTTCCACGCAACACAAAGCCACAACGTGACTATTCCGGTGGAATGTACGGCACAAAGTTCAGGGATGGGCGAAGTATTGGTTTCGTCCACCGCTTCCTTAAACAATTTTGCTGTACAAGAGCGAACGATGCTGTACCAAAAAGTACAACAGCTCTATTAGGGTATTGTTTTTCCCTGAACCTCGTAAACTCATCCACACACTTCCTGCCACGGTTTGCGTTTCGCTACTGGTAAAAGATCAGACGGCAACAAACCAGTTGTGGCCAGTGTGTGTGTGTTCTTCTCATACAAACCGTAAAAACAAGAAGAAAAAAAACTCTACCCTTTTCGGATAGAGATGCGGAAGATGGCACGAATGTTTACGGTACATTCGCATCGCGACCTTCAAAAGGGAACGCTTCCGTCCCGTGTCAGCGTTACCACATCGCACCAGTATAATAACTGCCCGGTAGCGTTAGTGTGGCATGTTTGTGGTGTGTTATCAGTAGCGGAATATCGCCTCCCGCACTGCCTCATAGCATATAGTTTCGGCACCTAAACGCCCAACCAGACCGGAGTCAAATAAATCCACAAAAACACGGGGTGGAGGGGACACAGTCTGTGATCGATAGTTTGGGCGCGTGCTGGTAAACACGTAAAGCACCGGCGACTCAACAAACCGCTCTTCCCGGTTTGGGTTGGCCTGGATGACCTTCGAGCAAACCGAACCCAACACAGTTTGTGCTGGAATATTTCGGCAAGCCGACTTCCTCCGGGAGTCATCCACCCTCCCTCACCACGGTGATGGTGGTGATTGCGTAGCGGATTTTCAGCATAAGAAATTGACAGCATTATGTTAACCGTGTTCAGGAAGCGTGTGTCAAGCATTTGGTTGCTCTCCAGTAAACTCCCACCATGAGTGAAGCCCTTCCATAAGCCCGGACACGGTTAAATGGCTGCAAAGGTGTAAGCTGGTTAAGGGGAACCTAAGGTTGAGCGCATTTCGTACCGTTCGTGTTGTTCTAGCAGCGCATTTAGGACGCATTTATACCATTACGCTCCGTTGCAAATTGCTCAGCTTGGCGTTATGTAACGCGGGGAGCACCCCACGCGTGTGGTGCTTTGTCGCAGAGATTATAGATGTTTTATGCATATATTCCCCCGGAGCGTGTGCTACCACCGCTAAGAAGAGGCACTTCCGAACAGAGTCATTTGGCGGTTTCCCATAATCGCATTCGAACGGATGATCGGTGTTACGGCAGCATACAAAAAAGTCGTATAAACCATTCTTTTTGCTTTTATGGGGATCATAATTCATGGTGATTTCACAAGAAAACTGAAGATTTTGAACTGAAGAAATTACTGAAGAAACTGAAGAATTTACAAGGTTATAGTGTAACACAAGGATCTCTAAAAGTAGTGACTCAGAATAAGTTTTATTTTTATTTGTTTAGATTCGAGAGCATCCAATCTAGTTTTTATAATAGTAATCTGAGAAGGCTAGATAAAATCTGCTATTGTAACTAAACTTAGAGCACGAACTAATGCGACTGTGATGAAAGGAACTGCGAGACATAATCATTTTGGAAAAAGTATCAACGGATCATTTGTAGTGGCTTTAGAGCATATAAATCAAATAAACTCAGTCCATAGTAAGCTACAAAAGGCTATACATTTTACAGTTACACATGATTAAGTCTCATCATGTCTGTAGCAAACACAAAACAAAGCTACTATAAAGAATTAAAAAATCTATGATTTCTTCAAACAATTCTGCAACCTCTAGACAAATGATGGGTAAATTTGGCAAAAATCCAGAGTCGACTCCGATCTGACTCCGATACATTCGGAATCGACTCCGAAAGGTAGGTCCGCGCTGGAATATCCGGAGTCGTTCGGAATCGTCCAGAATCGCCCGGAGTCGCCCGAAGTCGGAGACGTCCGGAGTCGTTCGGAGTCGTTCGGAGTCGTTCGGAGTCGTTCGGAGTCGTCCGGAGTCGGAGTTATCCGGAGTCGTTCGAAGTCGTCCGGAGTCGTCAGAGTCGTTCGGAGTCATCAGAGTCGTTCAGAGTCGTCCGGAGTCGGAGTCGTCCGGAGTCGTCCGGAGTAGAACGACTCTGAACGACTCGAAATGACTCCGAACGGCTCCGACTCCGGGCGACTCCGAACGACTCCGAACGACTCCGAACGACTCCGGACGACTCCGACTCCGGACGGATCTAGTGGTTCCATTGTGAACCACTAGACGGAATCGAACTAACAATAGTCGGAGTCGGATCGGAGTCGTTGGTGCGCTCCATACAGCACATCACTACTCTAAACAGAGTTGACTTCATATCATAGTGGTGATTGAGGAGTAGTACCGAGAAAAACAAGCTTCATGATCAGAGGCACAAGTATGTCTAAAAATCAATGTCCGAAACATCATTTATCCTTAAAAACATTTTACTGTATACGTTGTATCATGATTCCAGAACATTCGAAAAACGCAGTACTGAAGGCTTCAACATTAGAGTCAAGGAAGCAGAATCATTAATTTTAAAGATCAAAAAAAATTCATTGAAGAACGATGTTGAGCTAACAACTACCAAAAACTAGTAAATGATCATACTTCAGAAAAAAAAATCAAAACCAGCAAAAACTTGTATTGCAAGCTACACAATGTGCGTTCTTCAAAATATTATTTAAATCATTTTTTATATAGGATTGATAATGAGAACCATTACCAAAAAAGATGTATTTAAAAATATTTGTCACTTTAAAAACTGTATAAATTTTAATTAAAATACCGAATTAATAAATTAATAGTATATTCTGTCGCACACAGGAAAGTTTTGATGAAATATTTAATTTCTAACGTTTTCCAATTAATACCAAAAATATTCATTTTGTTCTAGCAATGTTCTGAACCTGGATTCAATATTATTGCTTACTAAGATAGCTCTCTTCTAGTATATACTTTAGCTTGGACTAGACTTCTTCTGCAATAGCGCGAGCTAAATCCAAAGACCATCAATTCCTCTCCAGCAGTTTTATTTTTTACACACTCAGAGAGATGCAATCTTAGTTGAATCGGTCACTTTTACCCAACACGCAGCTTAGGTGCAGTTGAACGAACTGAACCTCGTACGTCACAAACAGTGAATGTTCTAGCCAGTGTATAAACATTGCAGGCGAAAAAAAAGTAAACAAATTCATTGACAAAATCACGACCGATGACTAATGGTACTATTTCGTAGAGTGAAAACCTTGAAATCAAACGATGTCCCGTACCATCTTCAAAGACCCATTAAATCTCATTGACGTAGAACAGGCCCACTTGTCCAATGCTGTCCAAAAACTGTGCCATAAAACACACACACAAATACACTCTTTTTTCGAAACGTTTGATGGGCTAATTTTTCCACATGGCAGTTGCAGTTGGAAGATGGCCAAACTGTCTACAGTCGTCTTCGAATCGGTATACCCCCAACTGCACGAAGCGTATTGATAAGCTTCCGGTAGGTCTTAGCGGAATCGGCACTATGATGCTCAGCAACTTACAATCGAAGCCAATAGGGAGGAATTGCCCCGAAAAGTAAAACATCCATCGGGGCACAAAACGTGGGGTTTGCAGGCAGCGTTGGTCAGCTTGCAAGTTGTTTCGCCGTGCCGTCGGAAAAAATTTAGTCAACACCTGATTTATGCACCGCCACGCCAACCCTGCCTCCTGCTGGGCGAGCAAAAAGGGAACCCCTCCCAAATGGGAAAGGACAACATCCGGGCCACGCTCCTTGGAGAGCCGCCAACGGTTGAGCGCGGCTGGCGCGTGTGGGCGAGTTTAGTGGCGAGCACCAAGAGCCGGGGCAGGGGGGTGGCCAAACAAATAAAGCCAGCGACTAAAGGTGTTTCGCAGCTTTGGAAGTGCGTTTCGGGCACCGAAAATAAACTACGATGTGGGGAGAGAGTTGGATCTTCAGTCGTGACAGTAGGCCGAATGAATGTGTCGTAGGAAAAGCGAAGATGCGATTCAGTATCATCATCATCATTCGGACAGGGTGGGTCGACATGAATTAATACCGACCGATGTGACGTGCGAGCGAGAA